>NC_061509.1:208762344-208920715 GCF_022539505.1 Lolium rigidum
TTATTCCTCCTTTCTTAGGAACACAATGCTCAGGACTAACCCATCTACTATCAGCAATAGGATATATAATACCGGCTTCAAGAAGTTTCAATACCTCATTCCTTACCACATCCTTCATCTTAGGAATTAGACGACGCTGATGTTCAACGACAGGCTTTGCATCATCTTCCATGTTGATGGCATGTGTCAACACCCGGATTTTTAAGTCCAGATGCCTATTATGCCATACATGGCAATCCCAGGAATATTGTTGTTGCGAGACATAATAGTTGAATATCATAGAGTCATCATTTATTACAACACATAATCGTCTTACAAAGGTAGATCACATGATCCAATATTACAATAGTAGTTGATCTATCGATCAACGAACATCACAAATAGCGGAAGCGAAGTAGTAGTGGCTATCTAATCCACGAGGCCAACGCTTGACGTCGGGAGTAGTCCTAGTTGTCGTAGACGTCCTGCTGTCCATCTTCCTCGTATCGTCTGTTCACCTTCATAGTCCGGCCATTTGAATAGCCAGGGACAAAGCCATGAGTACTTTTAAAGTACTCGCAAACTAATACTAGTGTAAGTACTATCAATTTTAGTAAGGGGATACTAAGCTCTAGGTTTATTTGCATAAAGCCAAGTTTATTTCATAAACATTTAGAAAAGACTCTTCATTTGCTAAACTAACTCAAGTGGGAACATTAGTGTCATTCCCACAACTCGTTGTGATTCAATTCAAAATCACCATTCACCTTTCAAATTCAAGTCCCAAGTCATATGTCACATTTTTGAAAATGATCCGATGACGGAACAGATGATGGCCTTTCCAACCGTCCATAACCGTGGACACGGCTATTCGAATAGTTCTACACTCTGCAGAGGTCGTACACTTGTGCCACAACATTTGCAATAATCCGTCGGGGTTAATCGGCCCTGATTTATCATACTCCGTATGCGGACTACCAACCATAACCTTTCACTTACATACTCTAGTATAGGCACCTCTCCCCATGAGCTTGGCCTCCCGGTGAAAACCGCAGATCAACCCGGGAAGCTGCACGGGGCTTGGGCCGGACATTCACCTCATTCCACGTCATATCGCATCGTTTTGTTTGTTGTGGAGGCAGCTTTTGGCCTAACCCCGATGACGCTTGTTTAGAGGGAACCCATACTAAAGCACATAAATTTCTAGTTAAGCCCTTACCCATATTGGGTATTGTGGGGGTACTTTCAAATTGGAATGGTATCGCATCCGAACCCAACCATCAGTTTTTGTAAAATTCACCAAGTCATTCACCGAGTCATATTCACCTTCAAAATCTTTCAATAGAATGAATCATCATTCCAAGGTTTTCAAAGTCATTTCATTTCACATGATCCCATCTAGAGTAGTCAATTCTATTTGTTTAGCACTAGCAACTAGTCATGAGGGGTGCTAACTAGCTTGTCTTGCTCTAGGCTAACTTTGATGCTCTTGTTCTACTCTATATCTAAACCAAGTGAATCATGAATCAAAAAGGTAAACTTTGATAAACAAAATTTAGAAAAGCTTGTAAAGTAAAAACTTGGGATAGGAGCATTAAGCATAAAGTAAAAATATTGGTGCCTTGCTCTTGTAGAGCTTTGCACAAGGGAACCTTGCAAGAGTGTTAGCTTGCCTTGATTGGTGAGGTGATCAAAGTTTTCTGGCTCTTCCTCCTAGTAGAATACCTCCTCCTCTTGATAGTCTCCGGTACTAGCGTCTATAAACGAATACGAGGATACAATCACCAAACCACACTTAGGCAGTCTTTAACTAGCCTTAATGGCTCACACAATTGATCTAGTATCACTACTTAACATCTATTTACACATTAAGCTAGGGTTTCCTTATTCAATATTAGGAAAAATAATTTCCTCTTATTGAAAATTAGAATTAGGGTTTCTCTTTGGTTTGGAGAAATAATTTCCTCTCATTGAATCTTCTTAAGATTTAATCTTCTCAAATAACCAGGGATGATTCCATGTTGACCAAGGTCAACACTTCACACATATTATTTGAGAAAAGTGATTTAAATGAGATTCATCATCTCATGTGATTTAAATAACTAGTGCAATTTAAATACTATTTTGATTTAAATTCTATAAGTGAGCAAGTATGAACCTATGCAGTAGAGGTCATACATATTACTTCATAATATATGAGACCATGATTTAAATGAGATGCTACACCTCATAGATTTAAATTCTAAAATTTGAAATAGTTTAAATGGGCTAGTATTGACTACATAGCCAATATTTTGATTCTAGCCCATGATCATATACAGAACATATATCATATTTTTACATAATAAATTAGAGTTTGTTAAATGTGAATTATTGCAATTGGATTCACTTCAAAATTCAAATTGGTTGATTTTTAAGATTTATTTGAATGTCTGAAAAGTCTACTGTTTTGTTATTTTTGCTATTCAAATCTACATAACATATGAGGTTGAATCCAGTGGGGTTGGCTAGATATATTCATAAGCTTTCCGGGAAATTTTGAATTACTCAAATTGGATTTGTAGAATTTGAACTATTCAAGTTATAGCACTGACCGAATTGAAATAAATGCTGAAATGGATTATTACTAAGTTTAAATGGTTGGGCTGCGCGGGAAACGAGATGGGCCGAATTGGTTTGAATGGGGGAAACAGGCCCAATAACGGTTCGGTGTTTAGTGGGCTGTCGGGGTGGGGCCTACATGTCGGTGTGTTTAAAACACCGAAACGGTATGGGGTGAGCTGCGCCGTTCGATTAAAGGGCGATCGACGGATGAGGTTTATCGCCTTCCTCGACACCGCCGTCGGGGAGCGAGAGCCCTGCCGGCGGCGAGCGTAGGGTCGTCGGCGGCGTACGCAGGCGTTGGCGAGGACTCGGCGGGCGGGCGATCGAACGAGAGACGATGGCGAGGGCGAGAGGGTGGTCGCGGCGAGGGCTTGGGGTGGAGTAGATCAACGGCGTCGTGGAGCTACTGCGGCGGCGGACTCCGACCAAATTCCGGCGAGGTGGTGTGTAATCGGAGAGGGGAAGAGGTCGAGGTGATCTAGGAGAAGGAGGGGAGTGAATGGGTGTGAAGAGAGCATCCAGGGAGGCCCTCCTTTTATAGGGGCGCGAGGTGCTGCGGTGCCCATGGGAGGTCGTCCATGGCGCGGCCGTCTGGAGCGATGAAGGGGCAAGGTAGGGGGCGCGTCTTGTAGGCGACGTCTAGGCGGAGCTAGCGCGCGTGATGGCGCGTCCAATGATGGTACGTGGCGAGCTGCGCGACGTTGGGGTGCTTGCGGTACCGGCGCGGCGAGGTGGCGATCATGGCGACGGCGTCGGTGCTTGCGCGAGCCGGTGGGCGTGTCCGGGAGTGTAGCGGGTGTGGTGATGAGCGAGCGTGCGCGAGTGAGAGAGGAGAGGAAGGACGACGGCAGTCCGGGCGAGCGTGCGTGGCGCGTCCGGGCGTCGTGCGGGCGCGCTCACCGCGTGTCGGCACGCTTGCGGCGCGTCCGGGCGCGGCTTGCACTGGCCAATGTCGTGCAGGCTGTGAGCTAGGAAGGATGCTTGGCGTGCTCGGGGAGGGGAGGCTACCTATTTGACATGGTGAGAGGGATAGGGAAGGGGTAGAGAGGATGAGTGTATGTGGGTGAGCATGGTGCACGGCATGGTCGATTATTGCTCTCCATGAGCTTTAATCATCCAAAGCAAGTGCATGGGAATGATGCAGGAGGGTACAAGGGGAGTAATGATCAGCTCAGATCATACAGGGTTTAGGTTGAAAAACTGGTGTGTAAAAGCATGTCTCTCCATTTCCAAATGTTGCACTGCCATGTGTTCGATGAAATGGCCGCATGAACATTCTTTTCAAATTTCGAAATTCTTTTTGGTGCAATTCAATTATATAAATAAAGTGATGGAATGGTGGTGGTGGTGTCCATTTTGATGAAGGTTTGCAACATTTCAAATTTGGGGGTTATCTTCTCATTACTTCAAAGTCTCCACTTGTCACCTCCCTACTTGGTCAACTCTGGTCAACATCAGCACTAATGGTCAACATGAGAGTTGTTCACTTTCATATGGTCTTGGATGACATGGCATATGTTTGACCAAGTTTAGTTTGAGAAACGAGAAGATAGGTGGGTGCAAAGTGGGGAAGAATTTATAAGTGTGACATATGACCATTATCATATGTGTGATGAGTTTTGAGTTTTGCTTTGATTTGATTCTTGGTTTCTTTGATGCAATTGTGTTTGTTTATCATATATAAGTATTCTACAAGCATTAGATCAAGCAATGGTGGCTTTGGTTGAAGATTTGCAAATTTGGCATAATGTGTATGTGAGTGAATTTTGGGAATTTTCTCCCTATTTGATTTCCTCCAATTGATTTGACTTTTATTGACTCTAGAGTGGTTCTTATTAGTTTAGAGACATTTTCAAACCATTGAATCCATTTCAAAACGGTCTTGGTCAAAGATTTGCAAAAATGGCCATAACACATAAGAGGTGATGTGTCAATTTTTATTATTTTTGAAAAGGGTTCATCTTGCTTTACTTGGACATGGGTTAGGGTCAATTAAGTGTTATAATAGGTTGAGAGATGGTTTCCCAACATTTGGTCAAGGTTTAAAGTCATAGAACAAGAATTGGGTATATGGCTATGTGTCACATATGCCTCATGCATATGTTGCATTTGATTTTTAGATTTGACTTGGCTTGACCCAATTGGTGTGGTTGAGTGTTGAAATGGTATATAGGAGTGATCCCTCCATTCATAACATGTATTAGGGTCAAGATTCTTAAAATCACAATTTGCTATTTTGCTCTCATATGCCTCTATGGCATTTTTAGTTTCTTTTTAATTTTCTTGGAAACCACTTGAAATTGGTTTGATAGGTACTAGGTATGGTGTATGAAGGTTTTACAAATCTCTAAGCAAAGTAGAAAAGCTTAGGGTAAGGTTTTATAAATATATCCATAGGCACATATGCCTCTTTCTTATTTAATTTCCTTTTATTTTATTTTAACTAGGATGAGGAAAAGAGGGGTGGGGTTTAGGGTTTAAGATTATTTCAAATACTAATAACGAGCAATCATGGCAATAGCACAAGAATTAAGCAAGATCACTAAGTATCAAACTTAATTTAATAAAAGTTTTTGTTGGTTCCAAAATTTGGAACTTGGGAAATTCATTTATTTTGTTTTGAAATTTTTGGGATGTTACAAACCCTTCCCCATTAAACAAATCTCGTCCCGAGATTTTAAGAAAAGTTAGGTTCCTAAAAGAGGTTGAGCATTTTGATTAACAAGAAGACATACTTGGCATGGTCTGGGGTTCTTCCTGAGCTTCATTGGCAGTCATGTGGTAGAAACTGTCGTTGTTGTTGTTCTGGTTCCTTCTACTGCGAAGCGACGCATTGCTTGAGCAGGTGCGGCGGTGTTGGCGGCAATCTTGGCAAGCTTCTTGGGACACTCATTGGAGTAGTGGCCCACAACTCCACATTCATAGCAGTTGATCGTGGATTTGTCCTTGGGGTTGATGGGAGCAGTGTTGCTTCCAGTTATTGGGGCAGTGTTGGTGTTGGTGTTGTTCCCATTGTTGCTATTGTTGTTGTGGTTGTTGTTGTTGTGGTGACTGTTATTGTTGTTGTTGCCTCCGGGCTTCGGGGGTCCTCCGTTGTTGTTGGTGTAGTTGGGGCGATAAGTCTGAGCAGGTGGCATGTTGTTTCTGGGGGTGAATCCTCCAAAGGAGTTATTGCGGTGCTTCTGGGTATGGTGGGGTCCACTCTGGTTCATCATTCTGCGCTTGCGGTTCTCATTGGCCTGATGCAGCTTTCCTTCCATCTGTATGGCTGAGTCCACGAGGGCTTCCAAGTCAGCGAACGGAATGTTCACTAGCACAGTTTGCATCTCGTCATGCAGTCCGTTCAGAAATCTTTCCTTCCTCTTCTCATTGGTGTCGGTCTCATCCGGGGCGTACCTTGACAGAGTGAGAAACCTGTCGCGGTATTCCACCACCGACATCCTTCCTTGCTTGAGTTCACGAAACTCGTCTCTCATCTTCTTGATCAGTCCTTGGGGCACATGGTATTTGCTAAACTTCAGCTTGAAGTCTTCCCATGTCATCATCTGTCCCGCATTCATTGCACGGGCACTTGTCCACCGGGCTGCGGCAGGTCACGACGAGGTAGTGGGTGGCGAACGGTACTTTCTCGCGGCTTCTACTCCCGCAACTTCGAGGTTGTTCTCCATGGTCCGGAGCCGGTCATCGGCATCAAGGGGTTCTTCGGTCTTGTTGAATATCGGAGGGTTGGTGTGCTTGAAAGTTCTTCGGCTTTGATCCGGGGTGATCATTGTTTCCGTGGCCTTGATTGTTCCGAGCTATACGTTGCGGTGCGGCAAGGTTTGCTTGGCGTTCGGTTCTTTCGGCTTCTCGGTACGCCATCATCGTCTGCAGCAGTTGCATCATGGCATCCTGGGTGGTGTTGCGGGTTGGTGGGGCCATCTGAATATTGAGGTAGATGATAAGATAAGAGGGAAATTTCTAGGGTTTGTTTGGTTAAAGTTTAAAAAGTTCATAACTTGAAAATTTGAGTAGTGTTGCGGGGGTAAAACCAACAACACTTTTTCATTCATACCAAATATCACATATTACAAAGCTAACACACCGTTGGTTTGAAGAACCATTCATCGCTCTACGATACAAGGGGATCCTGATACAACTCACACATACGAAGGTGCCTTAAATGATACTACTCTTTAGGGTGGAATTCTTCGTCTTCACGGGTAACGTGCTTGGCGAGTGGCGAGGGCGTTGTCCAAATCCCTGCGGGTTTTGTACGTCCTGAAGTCCTGGTGTGCTACATAGGGGTTCATCTCCGTACGTGGTGGCATGGTCATCGGTCTTCCCATGGAATCCTGTCTTGGGTAGTAGGTGAAGCGAGTGTTCTTGATCTTGTTCTCATTTTGTCCGCACGGACGGAAAATTGCTTCTTGCATAGCTCGACTAGTCCTTCCTTCCAAGTGTTTCCCGTTACAGAAAACCAGATGGTTTCCCATACCGGGGCTCCAAGCTTTCTTCGTAGGTCAGTAGAAACGTCCCACCGAGGTGGTTCTCCGGAGTGGTTGTTGAGGGGTATTCCGAAGAACTCGGGATACGGGTGTCCTAGATAGTCCACTAGTTGCTTCAAATCCTTTTCGAACCTTAGGTCGCCTCCGGGACCAAGCTGATAGAACTCCCATTGGTACTCCATCTGTGAGCAATGAGGATGAGTAGGTTAATGAAGTGATCAAGTGTGCAAAATTTTATGTACAATTACAAAGAAGGTAGAGCATGGATTTATCCTTTTGAAAAAGATCTTAAGGTAAGGGTGAGAATAAGTTTTCAGAAATATTCACTTTCTTTGTTTTGGAAACTAAGTTTTTCGGACGTCCATTGTAACTAGGGTCTCCTAAGGTCAAACAATGGCTCTGATACCAACTTGTCAACACCCGGATTTTTAAGTCCAGATGCCTATTATGCCATACATGGCAATCCCAGGAATATTGTTGTTGCGAGACATAATAGTTGAATATCATAGAGTCATCATTTATTACAACACATAATCGTCTTACAAAGGTAGATCACATGATCCAATATTACAATAGTAGTTGATCTATCGATCAACGAACATCACAAATAGCGGAAGCGAAGTAGTAGTGGCTATCTAATCCACAGGCCAACGCTTGACGTCAGGAGTAGTCCTAGTTGTCGTAGACGTCCTGCTGTCCATCTTCCTCGTACTGCTGTTCACCTTCATAGTCTGGCCATTTGAATAGCCAGGGACAAAGCCATGAGTACTTTTAAAGTACTCGCAAACTAATACTAGTGTAAGTACTATCAATTTTAGTAAGGGGATACTAAGCTCTAGGTTTATTTGCATAAAGCCAAGTTTATTTCATAAACATTTAGAAAAGACTCTTCATTTGCTAAACTAACTCAAGTGGGAACATTAGTGTCATTCCCACAACTCTGTTGTGATTCAATTCAAAATCACCATTCACCTTTCAAATTCAAGTCCCAAGTCATATGTCACATTTTTGAAAAGATCCTGATGACGGAACAGTATGGCCTTTCCAACCGTCCATAACCGTGGACACGGCTATTCGAATAGTTCTACACTCTGTAGAGGTCATACACTTGTGCCACAACATTTGCAATAATCCGTCAGGGTTAACTGGCCCTGATTTATCATACTCCGTATGCGGACTACCAACCATAACCTTTCACTTACATACTCTAGTATAGGCACCTCTCCCCATGAGCTTGGCCTCCCGGTGAAAACCGCGATCAACCCGGAAGCTGCACGGGGCTTGGGCCGGACATTCACCTCATTCCACGTCATATCGCATCGTTTTGTTTGTTGTGGAGGCAGCTTTTGGCCTAACCCCGATGACGCTTGTTTAGAGGGAACCCATACTAAAGCACATAAATTTCTAGTTAAGCCCTTACCCATATTGGGTATTGTGGGGGTACTTTCAAATTGGAATGGTATCGCATCCGAACCCAACCATCGGTTTTGTAAAATTCACCAAGTCATTCACCGATCATATTCACCTTCAAAATCTTTCAATAGAATGAATCATCATTCCAAGGTTTTCAAAGTCATTTCATTTCACATGATCCCATCTAGAGTAGTCAATTCTATTTGTTTAGCACTAGCAACTAGTCATGAGGGGTGCTAACTAGCTTGTCTTGCTCTAGGCTAACTTTGATGCTCTTGTTCTACTCTATATCTAAACCAAGTGAATCATGAATCAAAAAGGTAAACTTTGATAAACAAAATTTAGAAAAGCTTGTAAAGTAAAAACTTGGGATAGGAGCATTAAGCATAAAGTAAAAATATTGGTGCCTTGCTCTTGTAGAGCTTTGCACAAGGGAACCTTGCAAGAGTGTTAGCTTGCCTTGATTGGTGAGGTGATCAAAGTTTTCTGGCTCTTCCTCCTGGTAGAATACCTCCTCCTCTTGATAGTCTCCGGTACTAGCGTCTATAAACGAATACGAGGATACAATCACCAAACCACACTTAGGCAGTCTTTAACTAGCCTTAATGGCTCACACAATTGATCTAGTATCACTACTTAACATCTATTTACACATTAAGCTAGGGTTTATTTAATATTAGGAAAATAATTTCCTCTCATTAAAAATTGGAATTAGGGTTTCTCTTGGTTTGGAGAAATAATTTCCTCTCATTGAATCTTCTTAAGATTTAATCTTCTCAAATAACCAGGGATGATCCCATGTTGACCAAGGTCAACACTTCACACTTAGTATTTGAGAAAAGTGATTTAAATGAGATTCATCATCTCATGTGATTTAAATAACTAGTGCAATTTAAATACTATTTTGATTTAAATTCTATAAGTGAGCAAGTATGAACCTATGCAGTAGATGTCATCATATTACTTCATAATATATGAGACCATGATTTAAATGAGATGCTACACCTCATAGATTTAAATTCTAAAATTTGAAATATTTTAAATGGGCTAGTATTGACTACATAGCAAATATTCTGCTTCTAGCCCATGATCATATACAGAACATATATCATACTTTTACATAATAAATTATAGTTTGTTAAATGTGAATTATTGCAATTGGATTCACTTTAAAATTCAAATTGGTTGATTTTTAAGATTTATTTGAATACTGAAAAGTCTCTGTTTTGTTATTTTTTCTTTTCAAAATCTACATAACATATGAGGTTGAATCCAGTGGGGTTGGCTAGATATATTCATAAGCTTTCTGGGAAATTTTGAATTACTCAAATTGGATTTGTAGAATTTGAACTATTCAAGTTATAGCACTGACCAGAATTGAAATAAATGCTGAAATGGATTATTACTAAGTTTAAATGGTTGGGCTACGCGGGAAACGAGATGGGCCGAATTGGTTTGAATGGGGGAAACAGGCCCGATAACGGTACGGTGTTTAGTGGGCTGTCGGGGGTGGGGCCTACATGTCGGTGTGTTTAAAACACCGAAACGGTATGGGGTGAGCTGCGCGTTCGATTAAAAGGGCGATCGACGGATGAGGTTTATCACCTTCCTCGACACCGCCCGTCGGGGACGAAACCCTACCGGCGGCGGCGGGGTCGTCGGCGGCGTACGGGCGTTGGCGGGACTCGGCGAGGCGGGCGATCGAACGAGGAGACGATGGCGAGGCGAGAGGGTGGTCGCGGCAGGGCTTGGGGTGGAGTAGATCAACGGCGTCGTGGAGCTACTGCGGCGGCGGACTCCGACCAAATTCCGGCAAGGTGGTGTGTAATCGGAGAGGGGAAGGGGTCGAGGTGATCTAGGAGAAGGAGGGGAGTGAATGGGTGTGAAGAGAGCATCCAGGGAGGCCCTCCTTTTATAGGGGCGCGAGGTGCTGCGGTGCCCGTGGGAGGTCGTCCATGGCGCGGCCATCTGGAGCGATGAAGGGGCAAGGTAGGGGGCGCGTCTTGTAGGCGACGTCTAGGCGGAGCTAGCGCGCGTGATGGCGCGTCCAATTATGGTCTGTGGCGAGCTGGCGACGTTGGGGTACTTGCAGTACCGGCGCGGCAGGGTGGCGATCATGGCGAGGGCGTCAGTGCTTCCGCGAGCCAGTGGGCGTGTCCAGGAGGGTACGGGTGTGGTGATGAGCGAGCATGCGCGAGGAGAGAGGGAGAGGAGGACGACCGATTCCAGGCGAGGGCGTGCACTGGCGCGTCCAGGGCGTCGTCTGGGCGCGCTCACCGCGTGTCTGGCACGCTCCGGCGCGTGCTGGGCACGTGCGTTGCCCGGCCAATGTCGTGCAAGCTTGTGAGACTAGGAAGATGTCCGGCGTGCTCGGGTGAGGGTAGGCTACCTAGTTTGACATGGTTGAGAGGGATAGGGAAGGGGTAGAGAGGCATGAGTGTATGTGGGTGAGCATGGTGCACGGCATGGTGGGTTTGATCATCTCCACAGGCTTTAATCATCCAAAGCAAGTGCATGGGAAAGATGCGAGGGGTACAAGGGGAGTAATGATCAGCTCTGATCATGCAGGGTTTAGTTGAAAAACTGGTGTGTAAAAGCATGTCTCTCCATTTCCAAATGTTGCCTGCCAGGTGTTCGAGGAAATGGCCGCAAGAACATTCTTTTCAAATTTCGAAATTCTTTTTGGTGCAATTCAATTATATAAATAAAGTGATGGAATGGTGGTGTTGGTGTCCATTTTGATGAAGGTTTGCAACATTTCAAATTTGGGGGTTATCTTCTCATTACTTCAAAGTCTCCACTTGTCACCTCCCTACTGGTCAACCTGGTCAACATCAGCACTAATGGTCAACATGAGAGTTGTTCACTTTCATATGGTCTTGGATGACATGGCAATGTTTGACCAAGTTTGGTTGCAGAAACAAAAGATAGGTGGGTGCAAAGTGGGGAAGAATTTATAAGTGTGACATATGACCATTATCATATGTGTGATAGTTTTGAGTTTTGCTTTGATTTGATTTTGGTTTCTTTGATGCAATTGTGTTTGTTTATCATATATAAGTATTCTACAAGCATTAGATCAAGCAATGGTGGCTTTGGTTGAAGATTTGCAAATTTGGCTAAGTGTATGTGAGTGAATTTTGGGAATTTTCTCCCTATTTGATTTCCTCCAATTGATTTGACTTTTATTGACTCTAGAGTGGTTCTTATTAGTTTAGAGACATTTTCAAACCATTGAATCCATTTCAAAACGTCTTGGTCAAAGATTTGCAAAAATGGCCATAACACATAAGAGGTGATGTGTCAATTTTTATTATTTTTGAAAAGGGTTCATCTTGCTTTACTTGGACATGGGTTAGGGTCAATTAAGTGTTATAATAGGTTGAGAGATGGTTTCCCAACATTTGGTCAAGGTTTAAAGTCATAGAACAAGAATTGGGTATTATGGCTATGCATATGTTGCATTTGATTTTTAGATTTGACTTGGCTTGACCCAATTGGTGTGGTTGAGTGTTGAAATGGTATATAGGAGTGATCCCTCCATTCATAACATGTATTAGGGTCAAGATTCTTAAAATCACAATTTGCTATTTTGCTCTCATATGACTCTATGGCATTTTTAGTTTCTTTTTAATTTTCTTGGAAACCACTTGAAATTGGTTTGATAGGTACTAGGTATGGTGTATGAAGGTTTTCCAAATCTCTAAGCAAAGTAGAAAAGCTTAGGGTAAGGTTTTATAAATATATCCATAGGCACATATGCCTCTTTCTTATTTAATTTCCTTTTATTTTATTTTAACTAGGATGAGGAAAAGAGGGGTGAGGTTTAGGGTTTAAGATTATTTCAAATACTAATAACCAGCAATCATGGCAATAGCACAAGAATTAAGCAAGATCACTAAGTATCAAACTTAATTTAATAAAAGTTTTTGTTGGTTCCAAAATTTGGAACTTGTGAAATTCATTTATTTTGTTTTGAATTTTTGGGATGTTACAGCATGTTGGCAAATGGAGGGAGAAATCCCCTTCAAGTCATCAAGAGTGTAGCCAATAGCTCCTCGGTGTTTCTTCAATATTTCCAATAATCTTTCTTCCCCAAAATCTGAAAGCTTAGCACTAATAATAACAGGATATGTTTTCTTATCATCAATATAAGCATACGTAAGATTATCAGGCAACGGTTTCAAATCAAAAAAAGGATCTTCCTTTGGCGGTGGTGTTGTACCTAGATCTTCAACTGGTAAGTCATGTTTAAGAATAGGTTGACAAAGGAAAATTTCATCAAGCTCATTCCTTTCTTCCCTAAAGACTTCACTCTCATGATCCTCCAAATGTTGCTGCAAAGGATTATTAGGAGCAAGAGCAATAGATCAAAGCTGTTCAACTCTAAAATCATCATTAGGCAATTCAGCTTCATAAGGAACTTTGGCAAATTTAGAGAAATTAAACTCATAAGATTCACCAGCAAATTTAGTCACAATTTTCTCTTTCTTGCAATCTATAATAGCTCCACAAGTATTTAGAAAAGGTCTACCAAAAATGATAGGACAAGTCTTACTAGCAACAGAACCAAGTACCAAAAAGTCAGCAGGATATTTAATCTTACCACATAGAACTTCCACATCTCGAACAATACCAATAGGAGAGATAATTTTTCAATTAGCTAGCAGAATAACCACATCAATATCTTCAAGTTCACAAGAACCAATTTCATGCATGATTTCCCTGTAAAGCTCATAAGGAATGGCACTAGTACTTGCACCAATGTCGCATAAACCATAATAACAATGATCACCAATTCTAACAGAGAGCATAGGAACACTGGCTTTCCTAGACTTACTAGGATGTGCAACAATATTAGAAGCATCTTCACAGAAAATGATGTGACCATCTTCTACATTTTCAGATCACAAGGTCTTTAACTATTGCAACAGCAGGTTCAACATTTATTTGCTCCTCAGGTTCTATAGGTTTCTTTGCACTTTTGTTAACTACACTAGTTATAACAGAATACTCCTTCATTTTAGCAGGAAAAGGAATTTTTTCAATATAAGCTTCAGGAAGAATGTGATCAACAGTTTTAACTTCAATACATTTACCTATAGGTGAATCGGTTTTATCTTTGTAAGGTTCATGATACTTATTAAAACTCTTCCTATGCAATTCAAAATGAGAGGCAAAAGCTTTATAAAAATTTGCAACAACTTGACGATCAAGACCATAAGTAGCACTCATATTTCAAAATTTATCGGTATCCATAAAAGTTTCAATGCATTCATAATCATAATTTATACCGACTCTCTACCTTTGTCATTCTCCCATCCTTCGGTATTCTCCTGAATCTGATCAAGAAGGTCCCATTTAAACTCTTCTTTGTTGCGCGTGAATGATCCGGAACAAGTAGTATCCGAGCAAGGTTTTATCTTGAAAAGAAAGTCTTGCATAGAAATTATCAATGATGATATTACCGGGAAGCTCATGAATGGGGCATTTGAGCATTAAAGACTTCAATCTCCCCCATGCTTGGGCAATACTCTCTCCATCATGAGGCCAGAAATTATATATGCGGTTTCGGTCTTTGTGAATTTCACTTGGAGGATAGAATTTAGAATAAAATAGAGGCACAATATCCTTCCAATCAAGAGAATTCCCATTCTTCAGCAATTTATACCAATGCGCCGCTTTACCAGACATCGATATAGAGAATAGTTTCTTCCTTACTTCATCCACAGAAATACCTGCACACTTGAATAACCCGCATAATTCATGTAAAAACAGTAAATGATCTCCAGGATGGACATTTCCATCCCCTTCATAGCGGTTATCCACAACACGTTCAATAATTTTCATAGGTATTTTATATGGAATCTCTTTCTCACCTGGCGCCTCATCCACTACCGTTGCAGTAGTAGTAGATTTTCCGAATAGGAATTCAAGAGAAGATCTCTCCATAATGAATTATAGCAGCAGGCAGAAATAAAAACATCACGTACAGTAAAAGTTTTCCTTACCAATTCCACTTACCAATAGCGCTTCACTCCCCGGCAACGGCGCCAGAAAATAGTCTTGATGACCCACAAGTATAGGGGGTGTATCGTAGTACTTTCGATAAATAAGAGTGAAAATTTCTGCTATATAATCTCCCGGACCCTCGAGCTGTTTTCTGCCAGTATCTGCTTCGGATCTAGAGCCACCATGTCTTCGTCGGGAACTCCGAAGGACAGCTTCTGAGGACGTCGTCAACCCGTACATGAACGAGCTGAAGATGCACCCCAAAGAATTGCTGCTCGTAGATGGAGAGTTGCAGATTGAAGATGTCCGGGGTCCAAAAGGAGAAGGAAGTTTGGAGGACAGGATGGAGAAATTAGAACAAGAGGTCTTCAACTACAAGAAGATGGCTGAGCGTGAAGTGGACATCTTCCACAAAATTGTGTCTGAACTTATTGATGGACACAAGAAGGAGACTGCAAAGCTGTGGGACGATATCCTCTCGCTTCACGACACTACCAACAAACTCCAAGCTCAACTCTATGATGTTCGGAATCAAAACTGTGAGTATGAAAACAGGTTTAAACACATAAGCTATGCTGCTAGTTTCAGGATTCCTGAGACCAAGATGTCGTTTGTTGATGGAGAGCCTCTTCCTTGGAAGTCTGATGATGGGAAGAATTCACCACCACCGAAGGAGTAATTCATCATTGGTATTGGCACCCCCTTGGTTTGTTCCAAGCTTGGGGGAGTGCCGCGGTATCACATCATCACTATCTTTTATCTATTTACTAGCAAGTAGTGTCATATCATGAGTAGGGAAGTTATCATATAAGATGGTTTGCAGTGTGGAAGTATCTCTCTTTTAGTTGGTTATCTATGTATCCCTTGGTGTGAGTTATCGTTATGAAATATTAATGAGAAGTTTTATCATTTACTTTTTGCACACCTTACTTTAGTTTGCAATCTCTATTATATGATTGATCTTGTTGTTAGTATTGGTATCACTTTGGGAGCGTTGAGTAAATCTATTTGGTTTTGGCAAACTTAGCATTGGTCAATAGCAACAACACTTTGAGTTTAAGTAGAAAAGAGGAAATACATGTAGATATGTTATTAATTGTCTTTCTTTCTTGTTAGCTATGAGCTTAGTATTCTGAAGTTAAAATTATTTGTGCTTACAAGAAGATGCATGATTGTTTCTATCACATGTATATTTGTTTGTTTCCCTCAACTCTTATGCTTGCTAACCAACCTTGCTAGCCAAAGACCTGTACTGAGAGGGAATGCTTCTCGTGCATCCAAACCCTTAAACCAAACCTATGCCATCAGTGTCCACCATAACTACCTACTATGTGGTATTTCCCTGCCATTCCAAGTAAATACTTCATGTGCTACCTTTAAACAATTCAAAAATTATTATCTCTTATTTGTGTCAATGTTTTATAGCTCATGAGGAAGTATGTGGTGTTTTACCTTTCAATCTTGTTGGGCAACTTTCACCAATGGACTAGTGGCACATCCGCTTATCCAATAATTTTGCAAAAAGAGCTGGCAACGGGGTTCCCAGCCCCAATTAATTAACTTTCATTAATAATTCTTTTCACATGTTTTGCCCTGATTCATCAGTAAGCAACTTAATTTTGCAATAGACACTCCTCCATGGTATGTGAAATGTTGGAAGGCACCCGAAGATTCGGTTAGCCATGGCTTGTGAAAGCAAAGGTTAGGAGGAGTGTCATCCTTAAATAAACTAAAGTACATGTGTAAACAAAAGAGAAGAGGGATGATCTACCTTGCTGGTAGAGATAACGTCCTTCATGGGAGCCGCTCTTTAGAAGTCTGTTTGGCAAGGGGGTTAGAGTACCCACTACCATTCGTTGACAACAACAAACACCTCTCAAACTTTACTTTTATGCTCTCTATATGATTTCAAAACTTAAAAAGCTCTAGCACATGATTTAATCCCTGCTTCCCTCTGCGTAGGGCCTATCTTTTGCTTTATGTTGAGTCAGTAAACATATTTCCCTCTATCCTAAGCAAGCAATTGAGTTGTTGTGATCCAACCATTTATATTGTGATCTATTTAATCATGCCTTTTATTCTTCCTTGTTTAGTACAAGTTTTATCCGAATGAATATAGCTTTGAAAGTTATCAATGATTATGAGGAGATTATTATGATTTAGTATGCAATTTTTGCCGTATAAGCTTTAATATAAGAGCGCTGCTCGACAGATGAGTGCAATCTGTTAATTGTTCTTTGACGAAGAATGAAGTTTGCCATCACCAACTATGATTTCCTATGCACCTTTATTTGTGATTTCCTTCTACTTGTTTCAAGTTGAATTATATGAGGGAGTTGTTCACTAGAATGTCTTGTGTGAATTAATGTGATGCTTCTTGTCCGTATTTTATTTATCGACTCTTCACTCCATAAACATGTGGTCTTGTTTACTGTGTTCAGTTTCGCTTGGGGACAAGCGAAGTCTAAGCTTGGGGGGAGTTGATACGTCCATTTTGCATCACTATTTTATATCATAACTTACTGTTATTCATTGATATATTTCATATTTAGAGATGATACTTATGTTATTTCACCTATTTTGCATATTTCATGATTATTGGAGAATCACTAACCGGAGTCAGGATTCTGCTGGAAAAAGCACCGTCGGAATGCAATATTTCTGAAGATCAACAACTGACGGAAATTACACCGAAGGTCTTATTTCTCCAGAAGAAGGAGCCAGCCAAAAGGAGGGGCCGAGGAGGGCCGCCATGGCCCCCCCATAGGCCGGCGCGGGCTCCACCCTGGCCGCGCCGCCTTGTGGGGAGGGGGCCCACAGCCCCCCTCGGCCGCCTCTCTTTCGCGTACTTCATCTACCCGAAAACCTAAGGTACTGGGGATAATCGCGAGGAGACACAGCCACCTCTACGGGACGGAAAACACCAGAGAGAAAAGAGCTCTCCGGCAGGCTGAAATCCGTCGGGGAAATTCCCTCCCGGAGGGGGAAATCGACGCCATCGTCACCGCCATCGTGCTAGACTTCATTGGGATCATCATCACCATCATCTCCACCACCGTCACCGTCATCTGCATCGCTGCACCTCGTCACCGCTGTAACATCTAGGGTTGAATCTTGACTATTTCATAGGGGAAACTCTCCCGGTATTGATTACTCCTTGTTATTGATGCTATTGAGTGAAACCATTGAACCAAGGTTTATGTTCAGATTGTTATTCATCATCATATCACCTCTGATCATGTTCCATATGATGTCTCGTGAGTAGTTTGTTTAGTTCTTGAGGACATGGGTGAAGTCTAAATGTTAGTAGTGAACTATGTTGAGTAATATTTAATGGTTTGATATTTAAGTTGTGGTGTTATTCTTCTAGTGGTGTCATGTGAACGTCGACTACATGATACTTCACCTTTATGGGCCTAGGGGAATGCATCTTGTATTCGTTTGCTAATTGTGGGGTTGCCGGAGTGACAGCAACCTGAACCCCCATTGGTATATCGATGCAGGAGGGATAGCAGGATCTCAGAGTTTAAGGCTTGGTTAGATTTATCTTAATTACTTTCTTGTATTTGCAGATGCTTGCAAGGGGTATAATCACAAGTATGTATTAGTCCTAGGACGGGTGATGCATTAGCATAGGTTCACCCACACAACACTTATCAAAACAATAAAGATTAATCAGCTATATGAAGCGAAAGCACTAGACTAAAATCCCGTGTGTCCTCAAGAACGTTTGGTCATCATAAGTAAACAAACCGGCTTGTCCTTTGTGCTAAAAAGGATTGGGCCACTCGCTGCAATTATTACTCTCGCATTTTACTTACTTGTACTTTATTTATCTGCTATATCAAAACCCCCTGAATACTTGTCTGTGACCATTTACAGTGAATCCTTCATCGAAACTGCTTGTCAACACCTTCGGCTCCTCATTGGGTTCGACACTCTTATTTATCGAAAGTACTACTGTACACCCCCTATACTTGTGGGTCATCATCCAGCTCGATGACGGTGACGATGGCGACGATTTCCCCCTCCGGGAGGGAATTTCCCCGGCAGATTTCAGCCTGCCGGAGAGCTCTTTTCTCTCTGGTGTTTTCCGCCCCGCAGAGGCGGCTGCGACTATCCTCGCTGTCCCCGTACACCTTAGGGTTTCCGGAAGATGAAGTACGCAAAAGGGCGATGGCCGAGGGGGGTCGTGGGTCCCCCTCCCCACATGGCGGCGCGCCAGGCCTGGTGGCCGCGCCGGCCTATGGGGGGCATGGCGGCCCTCCTCGGCCTCCCCTTTTGGCTGGCTCCGTCATCTGAAAAAATAGGAACTTCAGTATATTTTCCGTCAATTGTTGATCTTCAGAAATATTGTATCCTGACGGTGCTTTTTCTAGCAGAATTCTGACTTCAGTGAGTAATTCTCCAATAATTATGAAACATGCAAAATAGGTGAAATAACATAAGTATCATCTCTAAATATGAAATATATCAATGAATAACAGTAAATTATGATATAAAATAGTGATGCAAAATGGACGTATCATTCATCAACTTTAACCATCCATAAACACTGCCTTAAAATTCTATCCAGCTGTTTAGTCAACCCTGGTGGCAGTTGTAATGAGCATAGAAAATGCAATGGCATGGAAGAAAGAGCAGAGTTGATCAATTGCAATCTAGCTCCTTGTGATAGAAAGCTAGAGCTAGATGTGAGTTTCCTTTCTAGTCGACAAACAATAGGCATAAGATCTGATATGGTGGGTCTAGTGGTACCCAAAGGTAAACCCAAATATGTGAAAGGCATAGAACCAATTTGGCAACCAAACTCAGTGGCAAGTTGATTCATTAAATCATCAGGGACATTGATAGGTACCATATGTGACTTACAAAAATTGATTTTCAGACCAGTGGAGTTGGAAAATTTATTCAGTACCTCTTTCAGTGCCATCATTTGATTCATGTCTGCATGCATAATTAGCAATGTATCATCTGCATACTGAATGATTCGGAAATCCTCATCATTACTCTCAATAGGCCTTTAAAGAATTCCTTGCCTTACTAGATCATTCACAGCTGATTGCAAAAGATCAGAGCCAAAAGAATATCACAAAGGTGACAATGGGTCACCCTGTCTCACTCCTCTCTTACAAAAAATTGCTTCCCTGGTATTCCATTAAGTAATATTGCAGAAGTTCCAGAAGATAAAATATTCCTTATCCATCCTAGCCATACCTCATTGAAACCTTTGTGCTTCATAACTTGCAGTATTGCCTCATTCTCAATAGTATCAAATGCTTTCGCAAAGTCCAACTTAACAATAACTATTGGTTTCTTTGAAATTTGGCATAAATATAGATACTCAAACGCCCAAGCAATACAATCATGTATTGATCTTGATCACAAAAACCCATATTGATTTTTATGCATACATCTTAGAATTTTCCCTTGTAGTCGATTTGCAGCACATTTTGTCAAAAACTTCAAACACACATTGGTTAATGAAATTGGCCTAAAGTCATTAACATCCATTGGGATAGGTTTTTTAGGGACCAATGTTATGTATGAGCCATTGATATTCTCTAGCTTTATTTTCCCACTATGGAAATCAGAAGCCAAACGATAGAACTCTATCTGAATGATGGGCCAACATTTCTTCATAAACATTCCATTAAACCCATCCAGCCCAGGTGCACGATCCACTGGCATCATACTGACCACCTCATCCATCTCCTTCTTATCAAAAGGAATAGTTAGCTCATCAAGCCCATCCACCTTAGGTAGCAAGGAGCCCAAGTCAAATTCCATGACAATTCCTTCTGACTGGCCTATTCTTTCTTTGAAATTTGTTAACAACATTCCCGCCATTATTTCATGATCTGAAATCTCATTACCATTTCCATCCGTGAGCATAGAAATATTATTTCTCCTATATCTCTCTGTTGCCATAGCATGGAAGAATTTTGTGTTATCTTCTCCCTGTTTGATCCATCTTATTGTGCATCTTTTTTTCCAATATTTGCATTCAGCTAAGAGTAATTCCTCCAAATGAATCTTCACCACTTTCCTGAAATTAAATTCAGCTCTGTATAGTGGACGATTTTCCTCCAAATTATTAAGGATCAGTATTACCTTATTGCAATTATGTATCAGCAACTTCAGATGAGACAAACCGGTCTTCCACTTTTTCAAATCATACCTTCTTATCTACTATCACAGCTGTACTATAATCTTTAGTAGAAAATTTACCCCAGGAGCTAGACACACAGTCAGAAAACCCTGGGAGATCAACCCAATAATTCTCAAAGCGGAAGAGCTTTGATTTTGGTATGCTAGTATCTACTGTCACCACACATGGAACATGATCTGAACCAATTTTAGCCAAGGGAACACAATTGAATGTGGATAGTCAGATATCCAATTTGCACTTGTGAAAAACCAATCAAGTTGTTCAAGTAAAGGCTCTCTCTGCATGTTTGACCAAGTGAAGGACCTTCCTTTTAAAGGGAGCTCCAACAATCCCAAATTTCCTATTATTTCATTGAACAACATCATATCATGAATATTACCACCAGGTTTATTCCTATTCTCTTGATCTCTAATAAAATTGAAATCACCCAGAACTAGCCAATTATCCATAGCAGGGATATTCAAATTATACAACCATGAAACAAATTCATCTCTAGCTATCCCCTGACATGGTCCATAGACACAAACCATAACCCATGAAGAATTATTATGAACTGATGTGAAATTGATTCTGACCCCGAAGGACTGAGTTTCAAGCAGTAAACCAGTAAAAACTGATGAATTCCAAAGAACAATAATTCCCCCAGAAGCCCCAACAGTGGGAACAAAAGTAAAGCAGTCAAATCGTTTGGGAGCAGAAGTTCTAATGAAACGCCAGTCCATAGACTCACACTTTGTTTCTTGTAGACAAATTATATCACACCCACTTTCATCAATTTTGGATCTGACATCACGCCGTCTATTCTCTGAATTTAAACCACGAACATTCCAGCACAATATTCTCCAATTTCATCTAGAAATATTACACATTTATAACCATAATGGAGAGTAACATAGCCACCCAATACATAGTACTGAGCAAAATATTGGTAACATGACACAAATAGTCGGACACATAAACCCTTAGTGACCAACATAACCATAACTGAACAAAAGCAGACAGTGACTGACAACCCAAGGTTGACAACAGTACTTCTTGATCAGACATCATCATCATCATGGTCATCTGTGGAGGAAGAAGTTGCAGGATCAGCCTCAAGCTTCTCCTTAGTGAGTTTCTCCGGTGCAATACCAAGCTGTGACCCTACCCTTTGCATGACTACTATGGGCGTTGCAGGAATATTGATGAAATCTTGAGTGTCCTCCCCTTGATCAACATCTTCCTCTGAATGTACTCCTTCATCATGTGGCAACTCAAACAGAAACTTTGCACGAGACTTGTTCTTAGGTCGTGGCTGAACTGCAAGTACAGGTGCAGGTCGACAACCATCTTTCTTCAAACAGCTACGAGTGAATCGACGCTCCTCAGGTTGCACCACCATAGTCCTAGACTTGCGCCCTCTCTTTTCCTTGATAGTCATAGGAGAAGCAGAAAAAAGACTGTGGTGGCCTCATCAGTAGATGGTTTATCAAAATCAAGCGATCTTGCCATTGACCTTTCCTTTGTCAAGACAGCTAAATTATCTATCGGCATATGAGTAGAACATTGCTCCACAACAGTATCAATCATGCCATCTGGACCCATCAGTAACCTCATAATCTTTCCCTGACAGACGGTAACATCAGCATCCTTCATATTCCACTTGACAAAAGCAAACGGTGGCACTTGCAGTGAGAGAGGAATTGATTTAGCATATAGATCAGGCATCATGGAACAAAACATTTTATCCCATATCATATGAGGCGGCAGGGAAGGGCCAACCAAGGTCATGACTCTGCCAATTTGTATAACATTCATTACAGGATCCCAAGGAGCATGAACTTGCAAATTGCCTTGATGCATCATATTAACTGAAGAATGAGAATTGTCAGAAACATTCATAACCATTGACTCTTGCACATCTCCCACTTCCTCCTCCATCTGATTGCCATTGTTATTCCCATTAATAGGTACATCGAAATGCTGCTCTAGACCTACATCCCAGCCAATCTCAGGGTACTGTGGGTTGACAAACAAATTGGGGTGGGGCCGCAGGTTTCCTGGTAATGGATGTGGATTGCCATCTAGTGGCATAGGGTCTTCATCCGCAGGAAGTACATCAGCAAACTCGGCAGAGAGAATAAAAACAGGCGCAGTCCAAGACTCTTTCACCCCTCCCACTGTTGCAAATTTTCCAAAAAGTACATCTCGTGGCACCAAGGCAGGGGATGAGAAAGATGCATATACAAGCACTCTCTCCTTAATTGGATCGTCCCTGTTCCAGTTGTGAAACTTGCCAACGTAGATATAGTGTTTGCAATGTCCAAGTCATTGCGGTAATCTGGATGTATGCCAAGCATCATCAGCCATCCTCTGCGAAACCCTTGTGAAGCTCTATGGTTCTGCTCTGCATCATCTGCTCGAATAAATCTAACAAAGTTGTTGTGGACTTGGAAGTGGCCACGATTCACTAGTGCATTAACAGCGTTTGGGCTATTGAGCTTGTACAAACCAATACCAAATAAACTGGGCTGATGGCCAAGCACGTTGCGATTCAAAGGTCCAGTCAAGAAGTTAAGCACCTGATTCCTCCAATCAGCTTCATCCAATGGTGGCGGAGCTGGATCCATCACCGCTATGCAGTAGCTATGATGCTAAGCCGGCAGATCCTCTGCTGCATAGTAGTAGGTGCGAGGTAGCCGAGTCGTACCTCCGTCAATAACTTGATGACCCCATGGCAGCCAGGGCATAGGGTCCACTTCGAAGACCGCCATTGTTTCCGCTTGGTTAGATGTGGGCGGCACCGAGGAAGGAGGTGGCAGCGGAGAACTCTGTTTTGGGGGAATAGAAGACGGAACGTCCACCATATAATCAGTTATATTACCAGGAGATTCCGTACCGATTCATGTACCAACACGTTTGGGAACCCAAATCTGTTTTTTCTTTTCCTTAGCTTTACTGAGGCAGGCCTTTGCAATATGGCCATAGCTGAAGTAGGCCCGGCAACGAATATCAAATGTGCATTCAGAGACATTATGGCCCATTCTAAGACAGCGCCCACAATCCCAAACTTTATACACCATTTTATCAATCATTTGCTCAAACTCTTTCATACCATCATGAGATAAAACTGAATCCATCTCAGCAGGAACAGTACTGGTCAATGTATTGGGAGGAGGACTTTCTTTCACAGCGCTTGGATCAGATGAAGAGGGGCTAGTACCCCCTTTTATATCAAATGGCAATGCAGTCCCAAACTGAATGCTAGGGTGAGCCTCTGTCCAATAAGTCACAGGAGCTTGAGGAGCAGGGATTTTTTTCTGGAGATGATAGCACATATCCACTTTGCTGCAAATCAGCTATATCTTCTGCCGTAGCTGGATATCTATATCCCTTGCACGCCTTGTAACTCTCAATGGTTGCAAAAGTTAGTTTATTAGAAACAGTCTTACTAGATCCGACCACCGATTTAATATTTCTTGCTGCACGAATAGAATTCATCCCCAATTGTAATGTGCGTTTAGATGGACTAACCAGAGTCAACTCAACATTACATTCTTTCTGCCACATCTGAAATTCACGAGTCCAATTTGGTCCTCCTCTGCCCCATAGGTGGAAATAACATTTGAATTTCTTACAAGAGTAAAAATGCCTCTGATAGAGTAGAAAACCAATCTGTTTAGAGGAAACAATGAAGGAGAATACTCTATCTTTGAAAATTGAGACCTTTAGTTCATCACATAAACCCCCAATAGCATACTCAAGAGCTATAGCCACCAAATCCTCAGTGAGACGAAAAGATGCACGACCAAATGAAACTACCATTGTGAAGTGCAAGGATTTTTTATTCGGATGAACCGTAGTAAAGAAATCCCTTTTCACTTTACTTGCAAAAGTCTTCCCGGGGAAAAGTCCAAACCAAGAGTTAATGAATGAACTGCCGATGACTCAGCCAAATCTTCGTCAGGATCTGAATTTGAATTAATGCCAGGGTCCGACACATCCTCCTCAACATGCAATATCGGTGACACAACAGATCCAAGTCCACGACCCATTTCTACTGGATCTCTAGAGGGAGAAACAATGCAAGTAGAAACCCTAACAATGTGGTTTACAAAAGTTACCTTCGATCCAAATCTGATCACCTCTCCATCTTTGAATCCACGTCCAACCAAAGGTGCTCCCTTGGCATTGAAAAGAACCACCCAATTCTTGGAGTACCAGAAATGGAGAGATCCATCATACTCCTTCGGCCTCCCACGATCGTGATCACATGTGGTAGAGTATGTGATCTTCCAACGCCAATCAGGAGGAACCGCCATGCAGACCAGCCACCCACAAGAGAAGCCAGCGCCCACCTGGCGCTGACTGTGGGGGGCGGCTAAAACCCTAGATTGCCTCTAGATCTCCATGGGAGAGAGGGAGAGGGAGGACGTGTTCAGTAAACATACTCAATGGCATGCACCACATTGTCATTGACATGCATGTCAATGCAAGCACAATGGTAGGGACACCCTTGTCACTAGCTCAATGGCATTGCCAGAATGTCAATTGACAATCACATTGGTATTGCGGAACTAGGACTACCTAAGGAACTACTTGGAGGGGCCGATGCATGGGAAGGAAGACTACACCCCTAGGGTATAGCTCAGGCCTGACAATGCTGCATTCATGGCAGCAGTCGGCGAGCTGTAGGCACCCAGGGTGCATCAAGGGCGCCCTTCAAACCTAGGGCACGGTCCCCAGCAGAAGGTTCCGGATTTCTTCGTGCACCTCACTAGCACTAACCTTAAGTACCTGAGCGTGCCACCCGCCATGGGGCAGGTGCTGGCTAAGAAGTTCAAGCAGATGAGGGAGGGTAGCCTGCCAGGATGCTGATCTTCTTGGGGAATTAGTTGCAGTAAAATGTCGAGCTGCAGTGGAAGGGCGTATGGCTCTCATTCTTTAAAACATGGAGCTAGTTCTCCGTAAAAATAGCCTTGGCTGTCGATGACATGCTCTTCTTCGCCTACAAGGACGACGACTTCTAGCTCTAGATGTATAGGAAATCCACCTCCATTGTTGTTATATGGGCATGCAAGAGGCATCACCAAGACCCTTTCGGAGGACATAGGGATAATGATGGCCCTTAGAGAGGGCAGTGGAGCTTGCGTGACTTCTTTTGATGTCCTCCTTGCAATGTTGGAGCTTCACCCTTATTTAAGTATGGTAGTAATGCTGGCATGTAGAGGCTTAGAACATCCTGCTTCTGCTAATGTGGTGCAATTATTATGCCCTAAGACTTGTATGTTAGTATTATGATGCATATGTTAGGTACTAAGTACTATGTTAGATGTCAGTATGATATGCTAATGTCTATGTCATATGTGATATGTGTTGTGTGTAGTATGGTAAGCTCACCATATTTGAATGTGGTGAGCATATACACCTGTGTGTGCCCAAAATAGCAATCAAACACATGTGATGTGGCTCAACATAGATGAGAGTGTTTTTCCACGCAGCCAAACAATCTGGCACTTGTGTACCAATTCATGGAGTTCAGACTGCCAAACACATCGCCAAAGTGGCACATGGCCATTTGCAACAGGCTAACACCAAGGGAACCTACTGTCAAGGAGCCCCAAATCGGACCCATGCTACAAAACAAACCCTGCTTATTATTTCCATCTTAGTATACTCGGTTGCATACAAGTCTTATGATACGTCTCAAACGTATCTATAATTTCTTATGTTCCATGCTACTTTTATGATGATACTCACATGTTTTGTTCACATTTTATGATGATTTTATGCGTTTTCTGGAACTAACCTATTAACGAGATGCCGAAGTGCCAGTTCCTGTTTTCTGCTGTTTTTGGTTTCAGAAATCGTAGTAAGGAAATATTCTCGGAATTGGACGAAATCAACGACCAGCGTCTTATTTTTCCCGGAAGGTTCCAGAGCACCGAAGAGGGGCCAGAGGAGAGCTAGGTGGGCCCCACACATGGTGGCGGCGCGGCCCAAGGGGGGGGCGCGCCCCCTATTGTCTGGCCCCACCAGGGCCCCTCCGAGGCTGCCCTTCCGCCTACTTAAGGTCTCCGTCGCGAAAACCCTACACGAAAAAGCCACGATACGAGAAAAGTTCCAGAGCCGCCGCCATCGCGAAGCCAAGATTCGGGGGACAGAAGTCTCTGTTCCGGCACGCCGCCGGGACGGGGAAGTGCCCCCGGAAGGCATCTCCATCGACACCACCGCCATCTCCATCAACATTGCTGACTCCTATGATGAGGAGGGAGTAGTTCTCCCCCGAGGCTAAGGGCTGTACCGTAGCTATGTAGTTCATCTCTCTCTCCCATGTGATCTTTATGTGACCATGAGCTTTGTGATCTAGTTGAATATCATCTATGTGCTACTCTAGTGATGTTATTAAAGTAGTCTATTCCTCCTCCATGATGTAATGGTGACAGTGTGTGCATCATGTAGTACTTGGCGTAGGTTATGATTGTGATCTCTAGTAGATTATGAAGTTAACTATTACTATGATAGTATTGATGCGATCTATTCCCCCTTTCATAGCCTGATGGTGATAGTGTGCATGCTATGTTAGTACTCGGTATAATTGCAATGGTCTATCATGCACTCTAAGGTTACTTAAATATGAACAACAAATGTTGTGGAGCTTGTTAACTCCGGCTTGAGGGAGCTCTTGTAGCCCTACACAATGAATGATGTTTGTCATCCAACAAGAGAGTGTAGAGAAAGTAGTATTTGTTTATTCAGTTATGTGATCAATGTTGAGAGTGTCCACTAGTGAAAGTATGATCCCTAGGCCTTGTTTACACCATAGAGAATTGCCTCCCACGCCAGCAAGCTATTTTCTGGCACCGTTTCCAAATACTGCAAACACCGTTTGTTTACTGTTTTACTGCATCTTTACTTCCTGCAATATTAGCACCATCTATACCACCTGTGTTTTACTATCTCTTCGCCGAACTAGTACACCTATACATCTGACACGTGTATTAGGTGTGTTGGGGACACAAGAGACTTCTTGTATCGTGATTGCAGGGTTGCTTGAGAGGGATATCTTTGACCTCTACCTCCCTGAGTTCGATAAACTTTGGGTGATTCACTTAAGGGAAACTTGTTGCTGTTCTACAAACCTCTGCTTTTGGAGACCCAACACTGTCTACAGGAAAAGAAGTGTGCGTAGACATCATCTTACTATCTACAACAACTAATATGGAATATGGATGTAGGAGAGTTCGGGTGTGTTTGGTAGTCTGGCTGAATTTGGGGCTCCCTAGGTGTTAGCCTTGTTGCAAATGGGACACGACCAAATTTTGATGTTTGTTTGGTGGCCTAGGCTGCATCAATTGGTATGAATGTGTCGTTTTGTTTGGTTGCCTGGAAAGACACTATCATCTCTGGTGGATAAATCCTATACGCCGCACGGGTTGGCGCCCGCGTGGGTGATGGGCCTAGCCCATGAATCACATGTTGCCTTTTTCGCCAAATTGGTGGTTTGCTCTACAGTTTTCTCTGGCTTCATTTTTGCGATTTTACGTTTTCTACCTAGTTTTGTCAGTTTCCAAAAATGTCCATTTCAAAAAAGTTCAGGTATGAAAAAAATTCAAATTTTAAATTTCTTTAGATTTTGAAAATTGTTCAAATTTAAAAATATTTAGATTATATTTTTTTTCCAAATTAAAAAATATTTTTCTGGATAAATTGTTTTTAAAAAAAACAACAGAAAAGAAAAAAATCATTTACCCGTTGTTGTTGGGCCGTGTCCCAACAATCCAGATCAGACGTGTGAGGGGTGTGCGGTGTCGTACATGCACCGCACGGGGTGGCATATAAGAGCTCCCTCAACCACCACCTCCATGGCTTTGGGTTCCAAGCTCACTCCGAGTTGTTCCGACATGCACGCGCATGAGCAGAGACTACGAGGCCGGCGGGCTCCACGACGTGGTGGCACCGATTGGCCTGGTTGTGCTACCAGTGTTAAATTGTTCATCCCCCTTCGCGTCGAGGTCGAGTACGAGCACGAGGGTGGTGGTGGAGGCCATGACCGCATCCATGATTCAATCGCTCCCCCCATAATGGGCTGATTAATCCCATACACTGGTATAGGGCAGCCATGGTGGCAGGTGCAACTGGATCAAGCCGCGAAATCGAGGCTCCGACAAGGTTCATCCCTCATATGTTGCACTCTCTCTAACGAGTGCGGGTCGTTTGACTAGGATTTTTAGATCCGGCCGTATTTCATATGATTTCGGTTAGTAGGGTCCTCGCTCGATTTAGGTTAAAATCATGATGTAGTACTACTTATGCGTGTTCCATTACTTCTTCGACTCATCACACATGATCTACAATATCGTAGTACCGTGCCATGGTAGCAGGGTGGTGACCGTGCCATGGCGTGGTGATCACTGCGTCGGCGTTGGCATACGTGTCAATGTCAGTGCATCGATCACCATTCCATGATGGGTCACCACCCTACTACCATTGAAGCAATGACAAGGGTGTCAATTCCATCGTGCTTGCATTGACATGCATGTCAATGACAATGTGGTACATTCCATTGCCAACTTGCCAATGGAATGTACCGCATTGTCATTGACATACAAGTCAATTCAAGCACGATGACAATGACACCCTTGCCATTGTCTCAATGGCATTACCAAAATGTCAATTGACAATCACATTGGTATTGCAGAACTGGGACTACCTAAGGAACTACCTAGAGGGGGCGATGCATGGGCCGAAAGACTACACCCCTAGGGTATAGCTCATGCCTGACAATGTTGCACCCATGGCAGCAGTCGGCGAGCTATAGGCACCCAGGGTGCATCAGGGGCACCCTTCAGATCTAGGGCATAGTACCCAGCAGAAGGCCCAGCAGAAGGTTCCGACTTTCTTTCTGCAGCTCACTAGCACTGACCTTAAGTACCTCAGCGTGCCACCCTCCATGGGGCAGGTGCTGGCTAAGAAGTTCAAGCGGAAGAGGGAGGGTAACCGGCAAAGGACGCCGATCTTCTTGGGGAATTAGTGGCAGTAAAACATCCAGCTGCAGTGGAAGGGCGTACGGCTCTCACAATCTTTAAAAGATGGAGCTCATTCGCCATAAAAGTAGGCTTGGCCATCGATGACACCCTTATCTTCACCTACAAGGACGACGACTTCTAGTTCTAGACGTATAGGAAATCCACCTCCATTGTCGTTATCTAGGCATGCAAGAGGCATCACCAAGGCACTTTCGGAGGACCTTTGCATGATGCTGGTCAGTAGAGAGGGCAGTGGAGCTTGCGTGCCCTCTTTTGATGTCCTCCTTGCAATGTTGGAGCTTGACCCATATTTAAGTATGGTAGTAATGATGGCATGTAGAGGCTTAGAACATTCTGTTTTTGCTGATGTGGTGTAATTATTATGCCCTAAGACTTATATGTTAGTATTATGATGTATCTGTTAGGTACTAATTACTATGTTAGATGTCAGTATGATATTCTAATGTCTATGTGATATGTTATATGTGTTGTGTGTAGCATGGTAAGCTCACCATATTTAAATGTGGTGAGCATATACCATCCGTGTGTGTGCGCCAAAAATAGCAATCAAACACATATGATGTGGCTCAATATATATGAGAGTGTTTTTCCACGCAACCACACAATCTGGGCACTTGTGTACCAATTTATGGAGCCCAGGCTACCAAACAAATCGCCAAAATGGCCCATGGTCCTTTGCAACAAGTTAACACCAAGGGAACCTATCGCCAAAGAGCCCCAAATTGGGCCCAGGCTACCAAACAAATCCTGCTTATTCTTTCCATCGTAGTATACTCGGTTGCATACAAGTTTTACTATCTACAACAACTAATATGGAACATGGACGTAGGAGAGTTCGGGTGTGTTTGGTAGTGTGGCTGAATTTGGGGCTCCCTAGGTGTTAGCCTCATTGCAAATGGGACACAGACCAAATTTCGTGGTTTGTTTGGTGGCCTGTGCTGCATCAATTGATATGAAGGTGTCGTTTTGTTTGGTTGCCTGGAAAAACACTATCATATCTGGTGGGCAAATCCTATGCGCCGCACGGGTTGGCGTCCGCAAGGGTGATGGGCCTAGCCCATAAATCACAGGTTGCCTTTTTTCGCCAAATTGATGGTTTCTTTCTGGTTTTACTGTTTTTCCTATCTAGTTTTGTCAGTTTCCAAAAATGTCCGTTTCAAAAATATTCAAATCTTAGAAAATTTAAATTATAATTTCTTCAAATTTAGAAAATTATTCAAATTTAAAAATATTCAAATTATATTTTTCCAAATTATATTTTTTTTAGATAAATATTTTTTCAAAAAAGACAGAAAATAAAAAAAAAATCATTTACCTGTTGTTGTTGGGCCGTGTCCCAACAAGCCACCTCTGACGTGTGAAGGGTTTGCGGTGTCGTACACGTACCGTACGGGGTGGCATATAAGAGCTCCCTCTGTGGTGAGCCACAACACATGTGGTCGTACGCACACCACACGGGATGGCATATAAGAGCTTCCTCTATGGTGAGCCACAACACATCTAAAGGTATAAAGGTTGCACCCCCATTGGGCCTTTTGGAGCTATCCACGATACGCAAGTGTCACGCAAGCGTCGGCCGCGAGTCTTGCTTCTCATCCATCGACTGGGCCAGGTGTCGTGATATTATTGGCTTGGCTAAGGACACGGTTGGGCTAAGGTGAGACAAAATCCCACGCACAAACCCTAGGGCCAATCCCCACCATCCTATTCTCCCCAAATCCGATCCGCCGCCTCCCCATCTTCCGGACGACCTCGTCCCGTCGCCATCGCCGGCGACGGGCGGCGCGGCCGACCTCAGCGCCGGAAACGGGAAGCGCGGGCGGTCTCCGCAGGGACGGGGCGGGAGAGCAGCGTGGGCGTCCTCCACAGCGGCCGACGCGACGGGATGGCGCGGGCGACCTCCGTTACTCCGGCCAGGACGGCGCGGTCGCGGAGGAGCGTGGAAGGACGGCCAGTAGGGGGAGGCGCGAGTGAGCTCCTCCAGGGAGCAAAATCTCTAGGGACCCTTGCCGCACGCACCTGCGCCCCTCCATTTCTGCTCCGGAGAGGCGGCTACCTCGTTCCTCCCTTCCTCCTCTCAACCTTCTTCCACCTCAAACCCGCGCCCACGAGAAGAGGTAGGAGTACAACGGCAGCGGCTGTCTGCTTGGCTGACGGGTGGGGGAGAGAGGATGCGGCATAGGAAGAAGGAGCAGTCTGAGGAGCTGGAGAGGCAGCGGTAAGAACATGTGATGTGGAATATCGCTTCCTTCAAGCCCCTCCCCATCATCCTTTGGCTGGAGGCTACCAAAGTCGTTCTGGACCAGTACAAGCTAGGCAAGGGCACTCGTAGCTTCCTCCCCTCTCTCATCCACTGCACACAAATTTTCATCTTTGTGTATGTTCATGTTTATTATTTATGCGCATAAGGTGTTTGAAGAAAATCCAAAGAGGCTGTAGCGTGCTCGCATTCACCTGTGGAGGAACCATCACATACGGGCATGAGAGGGACAAATCCTTCATTGACCAGGGTGTCGTCTGCGGCAGCTAAATCATATGAGGTTTGTCATGCCTCCACTTGAATCGTCAATCTTGTTCTCTAATGGAGATGGTGAATCCCTTCCCGCCAGACCCTCCTTTTCTCACCCCTTCCTTACATAGCATTATTTGTAGAGTTATTTGATTCAGTTTCTCCCTCAGTATTTTCTATTAATCAGGTAGCATAAGGTACCTTATCTAATTGTGATGCATACCACAGTGTGCATAATTCTGCACCAGAGTTGAGTTTTGGTAACTGGAATTGCAGGTTATCTTTGATGCAGTCTGCTGGCTATGGTGCCTGGTGATGATAGATAATATGATACCTTTTTAGCATTTGGGGATCTGCTCATACCATCCATGAAGGTAATTGGCTTGGATTCTTGTGGAGTTTTTTTTAGAATTGTACATTTTATCTTTAGATGTTAAAACTTATGGAGTAGAAGAATATGTTCGAAGAAACAAAACTAGACCAGCTTCTCTACATGTTTTAGTGTTAGTTGAATAAAATAATAGGAAAGATAAATTTGCATCCCTTTGTTCAACTTATTTTTAACACCAAATATAAAGGTGCCTCTCTCTTTCACGGTATGTTTGCTGGTGAGTTCACATTTGGTAGAACTCAGCAATGAACGCCTAGGTGAGAATTAGGGGTATGTTCTGAAATTTTATGTTTGTTTCATGTTGATTTCAGCTGTAACTGTTTGTATTTTGAGGTTGCTGTAATGGCCGCTGGCCACTAGCTATTGTAAGGGACTACGGCGGCCTGGAGAAGGATGAGCCCCGTATTCTGGATCATCACGGGAGAAGCTGACAAATATTTCTGCAAGATGAAAAGGTTCCTCCCTCTCTCTCTCTCTCCCTCTCCCTCTCTTATGGTATGGTTGCTGGTGAGTTCACATTTGGTATAAGTCAACTACGCCTAGGTGAGGATTAGGGGCATCTTCTGGCTGTTGTAACGGGTATTATGGTTGTAACATCCCCAAGAAGCGATAACTCAACTGTCCCTCATTGAATTTGTTTGTAATTGTGCAGCTGAACATTCTAGATGTGTAGTTCAAAATTTAGTAACATTAGCCAATTATGTATTTATGTTAAATATTCAGTATTTCAGTTTTTTTGTGAATCAGTTTAGCATTGCAGAACTAACATTATAGATGCTCTAAACAATTCCAAATCCCCTATCCTGGCTGCCTAGAGACCAACAATTCAAATGTTATGACTAAACCTTTCCAGTATAGTGACATTTATATGGTCAAAATAAGGTATCAACGCTTCATTCCTTACTGCATGAAAATATTCCCCTCTGGGATCTCCCTGAGAAGCAGCCTTACTATGATAGCCTGTTTACTGCACTGAATCCTAAAGACACGAGCTACCATCGTTGCCTTTTGAGAAGCTTACAGGAGGCTTTCTTTAGCATCAGTGTACTTCAGCTGAATTGTTCTGATTTTTACCAAGTAAAAGAGGTGCGGGCAGAATTGCAATAGAAAGTGTCAAAGTTCGCTTGAGCATGCTTGTAAAATGAGTTAACTACAGAAAGATCTCATATTTCAATAATCAACTACGCAACACCGATACGGATACGAAGATATGTCATTTTGAAAAAGTGTGGATATAAGGATACGTTTTAATAGCTTTCTAAATCAGAAAATATTGGTATTTGGTGTTGACCCCACCCCCTGATTTCTCTCTAAAATAGTAAGCTTCTGTACCGATGCAAGCTGGTACTGTTGTCCAGCGTCAGTAGAAATTACACGAGATGGTAGCTGCTTCCTCCTAGCACGCATAATCAAAACAAATCGGAGAGCTTGAGCGAGTAGCACGCAGAATACAATCTAATTGGGTGGACGTGGAAAACATCGAGCGCAGCCTACCAGATTGAAGAACATATGAGGGGATTGAAAGGAGAAAGAAAGGGCGAACTAAAATCGGGAGCTCAGCATGGAGACCGCTGCCAGAGATGGCGACGCAAGAAGCCTGCCGTGTTTGATAATGATGCCCATGGAAGCACGGCTTGGTTTTTAATCTGAATGCAGCAGCGGTTCAGTAAAATCGAGCAGTTTCTACTCGTTGAATACTGAGATGCATTGGGAGGTTTCATGAGCATTAGAGCATCTCCACTCGTCCCCCCGACGAGGCCCCCGAGCGACGTTTTTTCCATCCGGACGGCGAAATTCGGCCCAGTCGCGCCCCCGGTTCCTCGTTTTCGTCCGGATTTGGCCCTTAATCCATCCGGCGAGCCCACGCCACCCCCGGCCCCCCGGGGCGCGCTCGGGGACTCCGGACGAAACGAAAGCGCGCGAAACGGCGTGTGGACCCGCGAAGTCGGCGACTGGAAAACCAAATCCTGTGATTTTCCCTCCAATTTGCTTGCATTTCCCCATTCCCTCCAATTTGCTTGCATATCCCCATTCTCTCCCGCCGAAATCCCCCAATCTCGTCGTCTTCCAGCTCCAGTTCTCGGCGGCGTCTTCTCGTCCACCACCACTCTCCTCCTCGTCTTTTCGTCCACCACAATGCCGCCGAAGGCGCCGGCGAGGAAGATGCGGAAGAAGAAGACGAAGCCGCCGGGCATGTCGAACGCCGAGTGGGCGGCGGACGAGAAACGGCGCGACGTGGAAACAAGCGCCGTGGCGGAGAGGGTGAAAAGAGCCACCGCCAAGAGGTCGGCGGAGGCGGCCCAAGACGAACACTTGAGGTTAATCAGCATGGCCTATAGCGGCGGCGTGTTCCCCGGCCAATGGCCGACGCAAGGTACAACAAGTTCCCCGTCTTCCTTCTCGCCTTCGCTGTACTCGCCGTCGCCGACTGCCGTGTTCCAAGAGGGCGCCTACGTCCAACCGTCCAAGCCCACACCGTCGCCGCCCGAGCTTGACGTCGGCGGCGGCCTGTTCGAGGGCACCTCGCCGGCCCTGCGACGAGGGCCGCTCGCGTTCGGTGCGATGGCGGCGCCGAACGAAGAGGAGATCCACGAGATGATCACCTCCGGCTCCGCCGCCGCCGCTGCGAGCCCGGGGTTCTTCATGACCGCCGCCGCTGCGTGCCCGGGGTTCTTCACGCAAGAGGAGACGAGGGCGACGGCAGCTGTGGCGGCGCGCAACGAGCATCGGGAGGATGTTGCCGACGGAAGCCAAGCCGTCGAAGAAGAAGGCGAGGAAGAAGAAGAGCCAACTGAAGCCGCCGCCAACCTGTCGAAGGGGAAGAAGAAGAGGAAGAAGGACTCGCCACCTGCCGAACCGCGTATCAAATGGACGCCGAAGGAAGAGGAGTGCCTCGCCGAAGCTTGGATGACCGTGTCCACGAACGGCATAATCGGGGCCAATCAGTCGTTCGACACATACTGGTTTCGAGTGAGGCAGGCGTACGAGGAACGCAAGCTCGTCGATCCCTACTTCAACAAGACGAACATGAACGTGTACCGGGAGACAAGGCAATGGCCACCCATTGGGGGATCATGCAGACGGCATGCAGCAAATGGCACGGCGTACAGGAGGAGATCGACAAACGGCCGATCAGCGGCCACGACTTGGAGCAAAGGGTATGATCCGCCGGCCCTACACCACCGAGGTACATTTAATTTCAAAGTGCAGATGTGGCCATTTAGCTCTCTCTAACAATTTATTAACCAGGTAGTAGAATATGCACAATTAGTATATTGGTTTTACATCTGTGCATCAGCATTAATGCACATATTTACTTGTATCTTCGCATACAAGGCTTATGGTTATGCATTCTGTAATTAACATTTGTTCTGGAGCTGTCTGACATTCTTTTATCTGGTTTTGCAGAAAGAAGTACCACTAACGGTAACTGGATTACTAAATTTACTGGTTTGCTCCGTATTCATGTAGATATGACTGCATTAAGTCAGATGAAAGAAAACAACCTCAAAGATATTATATAAGCACATGGCTAATGGGATGGTTAGTGATTATTGTTTTACCACTGAAATTTACTATTGGTTAGTGGGATGGTAGTTGTTTTATTGTTACACTCTACTGGGGGCTGCGATTTTGGATGTGTGGTAATAAGGCCTGGTAATATGGTTAGTGGGATGAAGTCCCTGAGCATATGGATATTCATGGATAAGCAGGATGTGCTAACAGGGTATTTTTTTCTCACTGAAAGTGTGTCTTGTGGTGGCTGGGTGTCTAGAGACTAGAGACACATTTCTTGCATGGTCGACTAAAATGGAGTGGCATGACACGGTGGGCATTGATCAATTTATTTGGATATTTCCCATAGGATTGATTTTTTTTTCTATTGAGATCTATTGACAGTGTAATCTTAATCTGGTATTTTAGTAATGACACAAAAACATATCCTGTTGCAACTGCAGCCCAGTTGTCCTAGCATGGATACCTAGAGAGTAACTATTTTTATTGGTGTTGCTTTTATTTACCCACCGGTCCTTGAAATTTCAGCATCTATTTGACTATCTTCCAAGCTGTTGTTTGTCAACATCTACGCGTCTATTTTCCAAGCTATTGTCAGTTATTTTTCTGTTCCATCTATTCAACTCCTCATTGATCTATTTGCAGTTCCTTCCACTCTCAATAATTTTTGTCTATTATGTGGCGAGGTTCTTTACTAATTAAGAAAAGCTTGTCATCATACTTCACGTTTGTGGCAATATCAAGTCTGATGGTCATTTAGTTTGTAGTGCATAGCTTAGCTAATTCGATCCTTAATCTCTTATTAAGCAGTAAAGCTCTTCAGATAGATATAATTTTGGGAATGACTATGAAACTTTTTTTTTGCATGTTTAGCAGATACTTCTATTTTATGTTGCGGCTATAATATATATATTATGTCCAAGAGATATGCGGTGCGGGGAGTCGCTGTTGCAGTACATGGAAAAAATGATCTTCCTTTACTTCATGATCATGTATTCTTTCCCATGGATCATAAATAGGTCGGGATTTTCTCCCTTGCGCTCTGCTTTATTTCTTATGCAGTTCTTCTCTATTTTGTTGCGCCCTTTATGTAAATATGTACAAAATATATAATCGCGATCAGTTGCAGGTGTTTAGAGTATTCCTGTTCACCAGGGAGCAGAAGGAGTTGGGGAGGAAGAATGAGCCCACGACCATCCATCAGCGATGGCAAGCAGGGAAGGGGCAAGTTGGAGGCGAACATCAAGAAGCATGTAAGAAGGTGACAGTCGCTGGAGCATACTGTAGCTCGGACAATTACCACAAGAACTTGAGTTTGAGACCCTGACAAACTAGGTAAATGTTCTCTGAATAAAAGTATTAATATGCTTGTTTGTGATGTGTGGGTGAGAGAAAAGTGAGCAGATTTTTTAATGGGGAAGGAAAATTATTTGTCCATGTTCTATTTTCCTTGGGTATCAAAGGATCTCTTTGTTATTTCTCAGTTTTCAAAAGTATATGCCCAGACACACAGTTCAGTCTTATTGCAAACAGGAAAGGTTCAGTTGATGCTATTGGGTGTCATGGATGGCTTGCATTTTTTTTACGGGATTCTACGGGATCGTGCGCCAAGGCGCACATCTAAATCTAGTATGTTTAGTTGCTACCGAACTGTCGACGTGAAAGGACAAAGCTGCGGAGACCAAGGAGACAAAAAAAAATACACCTTTGAACACAGCACTCTCGTCCTGCATGGGCGCATCTCCATCAGCCACATAGAACAAATTAAACTCCACATCGATCGACCAGTGGCGTGCTTAATCCAGCCCACACACCTGCCCACCCAGCAAAAAATCATCCTATCGCCGGAGCCGTGGTGGTGGCCAACCATCCAGATCTTATTCCTTCCGGCCGGTATGGAACGGGACGCGAGCGAGCACGACAACGGCCAGCAATACAGCCGTAGCGGTGCCGTAAATCGTAATCGTACGTACGTACGCCAGCATCTCAATTTGTACTCGTACTGTACAGCCTCCGGACAGCTAATCTCATTTCCCGGCTGCGCGCCAGCCCCAAGCGTTTACCGCCCGATGCAGAGGCAGCTCAGCGCCTCGCCGATGCACGCCCTCGTGTTTCTCTCGATCGAGGTTCTGTTCGTACACGTAGCTCCCCTTTTTACGGTACAAAGACCCTTTTTACGGTACAAAGAGGAGTGCAAACTGCAGAACAAGTGTTCGGAGCATGTGCGGTGGATGCATTTCCGTTCCGACATGGCCATATCTACAAGCTTTGACTGACTCCGGTAATGGAGGGGTGAAGACGACGGCGCGCCTTCGTCTCGTGTAAGTATTTGTAGTCGTCGCTAGGTGGTCTAATGACTTATTTGTATTTTTTATTATGTTTAGACATCTTTGTACTACTGTTGATGATTATTAATAGATCGGTGGAATTTCCGCAAAAAAAATCTATCTTTTATGCCCTTTTATCATTTTTTCTATTTTGATACTATCAAACATAGCTGCTAGTGAATTAATTCACATAATTCAACCTCGGAAAAGATTTAATTCACATAATAACACAATAGTCTAAATACTACTCAAATGATATAATTCTCACAATACTTCAAATTTAAATTACATGTTCAAAAGCTATGGACGAAATCCCCCAGCCCAGAAGCTGCTCCTTGGAGTTCTGATCGCCTCCCGGAAGCTACAACATTATTTTCAAGCCCATCAAATCACTCTTGTCAGTAACTATGGACTCGAGAGCGTGTTACGCAATCGGGAAGTGACCGGGCGGATAGCGGAGTGGGCAACCGAGCTCTCCGAGTTTGAGCAAGAGCAATGCTTTGCCCGTGTCCACGCTATCAAGAGCAAGGCACTTGTTGACTTCATCAATGAATGGACTCAAACACCGGTAGAACCCCGGGAAGAGCTCTCCAGCCTCCCGGGGAACGAAGATCAAGGTCGGTGGACTATGTACTTTGATGGCTTCTTTGGCTACCACGGAGCTGGGGTTGGGGTCGTCATTGTATCCCCCACGGGGGAACAACTCAAGTACGCATTCCACCACGACTTTGATGACGAGGAAAAAAGTTCAAACAATGTGGCGGAGTATGAGGCTCTTCTCGCGGGGCTGCGGGTCGCAGCCGGCCTTGGCATCAAAAAGCTAGTTGTGCAAGGGGACTCGCAGCTGATGGTAAATCAAGTGATCAAGGAGTACGACTGGCCGCAGATGTGGGCATATGTCGACGAGCTAAGGTGGCTGGAACGTCGTTTCTGCAACCTACAGCTGGAGCACAGTCCTCTGGGAGACAACTTGATCGCCAACGAGTTGTCCAAGTTGCTGCCCAATGCGGCCCTGTACCTTCCGGGGTATTTCTCGAGATGCTCACCAAGCCTTTATTGGTAGTGCCTCACGGGGGTTCAACCCATGCTGCCCCAACAGGAAGGGCCCTGGGAGCCCCGAAAACCCGGAAGCTCGGATCCGGCATGCCTGGACGGTAGCCGATCCCGGAAAGGCACACCGTGGCGGTGGACGGAGACACCTCACCTGACTGGGCGGCAGAAATCCTCCGCTACCACAAAGACCGCGATTTACCAGAAGAAGACAAACTGGCTGTCCGCATCGTGCGGCAGTCCACTATGTATTGCATCATCAACGGTGAACTCTACCACAAGAGAGAAAGCGGGTGAAGCTCTGTTGCACCTCAAGGGAACAGGGGCAAGCGTTGTTGACGGATATCCACGAGGGTACTTGTGCCAACCACGTCGCTTCCAGGGCGTTGGCCGGCAAAGCCTTTCGGCAAGGTTTTCATTGGCCGACCGCCCTGACTGATGCGAAAAACTTGGTGCACACCTGCGACGCCTGTCAGTTCCATGCCAAAAGTGGACCTCAACCCGCCCAAACCTTACAGACGATTCCGGTCTCATGGCCCTTTGCGACCCGGGGGTTGGACATCGTCGGGAAATTTCCTCGATCGGCGGTCACGAGTACCTGATGGTGGTTGTTGACAAGTTCACGAAGTGTGTGGAGGTAGAACCGGTGCGGGCAATCAACGCCCTGGCAGCCATCAAGTTCATCAAGGGAATCGTTTGCCATTTCGGGGTACCTCACAGTATCATCACCGATAACGGCACGTAGTTCACAAGCAAGGCCTTCAAGAAATATTGCGACGACATTGGAACTACAATCTCCTATGCGGTGTTGCCCACCCAAGAGGCAATGGACAAGTGGAGCGGGGGAATGCTGAAGTGCTGAGGGGACTCCTGACCAGAACATTCGACCATTTTAAAACGAGCGGACGGAACTGGATCGCTCCCCATGGCACTGTGGGCTCTGCAAACTACACCAAGATGAGCCACTGGCGAGACGCCTTTCTCGCTCATTTACGGGGCGGAGGCCGTCCTTCCCACGGAGCTCAAGTATGGATCACAGCGGTCCGCGCTTACGACGACACCATCCAGTGTGTGGAGAGGATCGACGATGTCACTTCGAATGTGAAATAGTTACATCCTGACCATGGGGAGACCCTTAATAACTGGTGAACTCCGGCAACATGCTTATATAGGAGGACCATTGTGTTGGATAATTAGGCACAATTTCCATGATTAATTCCAGAATATAAAGCATGACGAAAGTAACTACTAACATGTGAAACTCGAACATACTAGATGCAGTGATCAACATGAACAATGAGCAGAGCAAACGGTACAACATCCATCGCTAAACGGATCGAGATATGTCGCACGTACCGATCCGGTGGAGGTGGCGGTGGAGGTGTAGCGGACGATGTCGCAGCGGTAACGTTGTTGATGACAACGTTGTTGACGACGGGGACGATGGGTCGAAGTAGACGGCGTTGAAGACGACGGTAGGCAGCACCGCCCGACTTGGACGGAAGGCGACCCGTGATGAAGAGCTTGAGCAGTCGCGCAGAGCGCTTCCCAAAAACCTAATTCGTCCTCTCCCGTACAGGATCGCAAGGACGAGCGGTTCCGGAGACCTGCTCTCCCGTTTGCCGATGCACGTCGGCGCGCGGGATGGAGTAGACTACGGTGGCGGCGCAAGCAGAGAGAGGTGGAAACCCTAACTCGTGTATTAGATATGTTTCTGCGGTAGCCGGGCAGGAGATTATATAGGCTCAGGAAACCCTAGGCAACGTGGGCCACGCCCACGTCGCACGAACGTTTTGAGTCGGTTACAGATAGCCCACGATCCGGGAGCGACCCGAACCGACTAACTGCGACGCGTCCGTCTAGGACTCCGTTCGTTTTCCCTGAGCTGCAAAAGTAAGGAAAGTCTCGGCTCGAGGCTCAATCCACTCACCACGAGCGCGGCGCGCGTCGTGACGTGTCGTGTCGAGTCGAGTCGAGACGAGACGAGCGAGCGAGGAGGAGGAGGAGCGCGCGTGTAGCACTCCTATTCTCACTCACTTACTAGTGGTGGAACAACCCACCTTATAAGGTGGTCTAACTTCCTCCCAACTTTCCATGTGGGACTAAACTTCCCACCTCTTGCCACTCCCTAGTGAGCTGCCACCAACTTGGGCTCAAACTCACAAGGCTGCCACTATGTGGGCTTTGAGATTTATAGGAAAAACTGAAATCTAATTTGGGCCACTAAAGGTGGGCCCAATATTTCAACAATCCCCCACCGGATCTCAAATCCCCATTTAGAGATTTACCAATACTCACTCGCTTGTTTATATACCGAGTGTTTCAGCGGAGACTCGTTAAGTTGAACTTCCGCCTAGAACCTTAAGCTACATCCATTCACACTTGAACAATGGACTAAGCCTTGAATTGCAAGTTTTGCGTGAACAGAGGTTTCACTCAAAGTCATGACCAAGTACATGGCTGCCGATAGCCTACCCCGCGGGTGAAGCATATGCGTCATACTTCGTGGTCTCTTCATGAGTTTACTAGAGATCACCCAAATCTCATAGATTGCGACGTTTAACAATCGGACTCATATAGGTGTGTTATTTCAAGAATGCTCGTAGGACAGCATCTTTGCTAATATAGCCAACATAAACACATTAAGGCTTGTTGCCAACACTGCCTTACAGACAATTGAGAGTTGTGCATCTTCACATAGAGAGGGTTACGGAATACTCTCCTCAATTAAACCACTAGTTTGTTCTTCCCGGGTCCTAATTCACGGGATCTCCGATCACAAAGGTTGGGTTACCACTATGGTGTAACATCAACGGGTCTCAAACCCATCTCCCTCGATGCACTTTCTATCACATTACGTGATAGTCCCTTTGTAAAGGGATCTGCCGGGTTTTTGTCTCGTTTGAATATATGTAACGAGTTATTACTCCGGAGTTTCGCAATTTCCCGACGGACTTCAAACGTCTCTTGACGTGTCTTGATGACTTCGCGTTATCCTTAGAATTGTTCACTTTGACAATTACAGTTTGATTGTCACAATTCAAAAGAATTGCCGGAACAGGTTTTTCAACCACGAGGCAAGTCCATCAAGAGCTCACGCAACCATTCCGATTCAACGAGTGGTTGTGTCTAAAGCGATAAGTTCTGCTTCCATAGTTGACCTCGTCAATATGGTTTGCTTGCAAGATCTCCATGACACTCGCGCCACCTCCAAAGGTAAATACATACCCACTTGTGGCGTACGGATCAGCTACATCCGAGATCCAATTCGAATCACTATATCCTTCAAGCACAGTCGGGTGCCACTGAATAGTGAATCACATAACTCATTGTACCACATAGGTAGCGCATGACCCTATCAAGTGCATGCCAATGATCAGTACCGGGTTTGACATGAACCTACTCAACTTGCTAACAGCAAAAGAGATGTCGGGTCTAGTCGCGCTCGCTAAGTACATGAGTGAGCCAACAATCTGAGAGTATCTCAGTTGATCTACGGCAATCCTCCGGTTCTTTCGTAATGTCACACTGGGATCATAAGGTGTTGAAGAAGGCTTGCTATCAATATAGCCGAACCGGCTCAAGATCTTCTCAACATAATGGGATTGCGTTAGAGTAATCCCACTCTCGTTCTTAATCAGCTTGATGTTCGGAATCACATCGGCTTCTCCCGGATCTTTCATATCAAAGCTCTTTGACAAGAAAGACTTGACCTCGTGTATTACTTTCATGTTTGTACCAAAGATCAGAATATCATCCACATACAAACATAGTATAACACCTTCGCCCCCACCATGGCGATAGTAAACGCACTTGTCGACCTCATTGACAACAAAGCCTACAGAAGTCAAAGTTCTCGTCAAACTTCTCATGCCATTGCTTAGGTGCTTGTTTCGAGGCCATATAAAGATTTCAGCAACTTGCACACCTTTCTCTCTCGCACCTTTTACTACAAACCCATCGGGCTGATCCATATAGATTTCCTCTTCCAACTCTCCATTAAGGAAAGCTGTCTTTACGTCCATTTGATGAACGATAAGACCATAGGAGGCAGCCATGGATAGTAGTACTCGAATGGTGGTAAGTCTAGCGACGAGTGAATAGGTGTCGAAGTAATCTTCGCCTTCTCTCTGTGTGTAGCCTTTCGCTACAAGCCGCGCCTTGTACTTTTCAATAGTACCATCAGGTCTTAGCTTCTTCTTGAACACCCATTTGCAGCCTACGAGCTTGCATCCGTGGGGTCGTTCTGACAACTCCCAAGTTCCATTAGAAAGAATCGAGTCCATCTCATTATGGACAGCTTCTTTCCAGTCATCTGCATCTGGAGATGCATATGCCTCTGCAATGGACGTGGGAGTATCATCCACAAGGTACACAATGAAATCGTCACCAAAGGATTTTTCAATCCTCCGTCTCTTGCTCCGTTTAGGAGCTTCATTGTCATCCTTCTCAATAACAATCTCATGTGATTGTTCAAGATACTCATTAGATGTACTAGATTCAGGAACTATCTCGAGTAGAAATTCTAGCAATGCTATGCATATCTTTCATAGGAAACATATTCTCAAAGAATGTTGCATCACGAGATTCCATAATAGTATCAACATGCATAGCAGGTACTTCAGATTGAACTACTAAAAATCTATACCCTACACTCCGCGGAGCATAACCTAGAAAGATACAATCCACTGTCTTTGGTCCGAGTTTGCGCTTCTTAGTAATTGGAATATTGACTTTCGCCAAACATCCCCATGTGCGCAAATACGAAAGTGATGGTTTTCTCCCAGACCACTCCTCGTAAGGGGTTTTATCTTTATTCTTGTTAGGAACTCTATTCAGGACATGACATGAAGTCAACAAAGCCTCCCCCACCATGCCTTTGATAAACCAGCAGTGGCTAACATGGAATTCACCAAGTCGGTCGGCGTGCGGTTTTCCTCTCGGCAACCCCGTTTGATTGGGGCGAATAGGGAGGCGTCCTCTCATGAATAATACCATGTTCCTCACAGAATTCATCAAAGATTTTAGGAAAATACTCGCCACCACGATCCGACCTAAGACGCTTGATCTTTCTCTCTAGTTGATTTTCAACTTCGGCCTTATAAATTTTAAAGTAGTCTAAAGCTTCATCTTTAGTTCGCAACAAATAAACATAGCAAAATCTAGTCGCATCATCAATCAATGTCATGAAATATCTCTTTCCACCTTTTGTCAACACACCATTCATCTCGCATAGATCAGAATGTATGAGTTCTAGAGGTGCCAAGTTTCTCTCCTCGGCCGCCTTGTGAGGCTTCCGAGGTTGCTTTGATTGCACACAACTATGGCACTTAGAACCTTTGGCAATGGTGAAATTCGGAATTAAACTTAAACTGGATAGCCGAGACATTAAACCAAAATTAATGTGACATAAACGAGAATGCCAAACACCGGTATCATCACTAACATTGCCACAAATATGGTTCACGGACTTATTGCTGAAATCGAAGCGAAAAGCGGAACAAGCCTCCGCACTCATAGCCTTTACCAATAAATTGTCCAAACTTGGAAACAACTACTTTATTCGACTCTAAAACAACCTTAAACCCATCTCGCATAGAAGGGAGCCGCTAACGAGATTCTTGTTCATAGTAGGGACATGCTGCACGTTCCTCAGCCGCACGATCTTCCCCGAAGTGAACTTCGGATCTACCGTGCCAACACCACGAACGAAGCATGTGACCCATTCCCCATCAAGACGGAAGAATCCCGGGCGACCTCGGTAAGAAGTGAACATGGATATGTCGAGCACACACATGAACATTAGCACCCGTATCAATCCACCAACATGGAGATTGAAATACCGAAAGAACAAGTAAAGAGATTACCGTACCCATCAGCATTGCTAGCGGTCACCGTGTTGACTTGCCTCCCCTTTTTCTTGCGGTCCGCCCTCTCTCGGGACAGTCCTTAGAAAAGTGGCCAGCCTCTCCACGGGTAAAGCAGCTCGGATCTGCTTTGTTTATCATCTTCTTCTTCTTGAAGGTTGTAGTCTTCATAGGCTTATTGAAGGAGGGCTTGTTATTCCCTTTGTTCTTGCTCGTAGGGTTTCTTCGCACCATGTTGGCGCTAGACTGACCCTCTCCTTTCTCGGCATTATCCTTAGCTCCGAGCTTTCTCCTCAACATCAAGAGACGCTATCGGATTTTCAACCGATATCTCCTCGTCTCTTGTGTTTGAGAGTTGTGGCAAAGTTCCTCCATGAAGGAGGCAACTTAGCGATGATGCATCCAGACCACAAACTTGTCGTGTAAGGCACACTTAAGGAGTTCAAGCTCTTTCGCAATGCACTGTATCTCATGAGCTTGTTCGACTACAGAACGGTTGTTTACCATCCTGATGTCATGGAAGCTCTCCATGATGTACAATTCACTGCCTGCATCGGTTGCACCGAATTTAGCATTCGATGCATCCCGGAGCTCTTTACCATCCGTTATGTGCATGTACACATCACACGGACGATCAGCAAGAATACTCGAACGCATCCGACGAAGAGAGTATTGTTTTCCTTGAACTTGTTCCGATCTTGGTCAGATATAGTTCCTTCGGGTAAACCATCGATAACGTCGAATATTTTCATATGAGTAAGCCGGAGCATGGCCTTAACTTGCCATCTCTTAAAGTGCACACCGGTGAACTTATCCGGCCTCAGTGCATCGGCAAAACCAGCCATTGTTAACTCGGAAATTGCCTACAATTAGGTTTTTGGATTGTTGGATAATTAGGCACAATTTCCATGATTAATTCCGAATATAAAGCATGACGAAAGTAACTACTAACATGTGAAACTCGAACATACTAGATGCAGGTGATCAACATGAACGAGTAGCGAGCAAACGGTACAACATCCATCGCTAAACGGATCGAGATATGTCGCACGTACCGATCCGGTGGAGGTGGCGGTGGAGGTGTAGCGGACGATGTCGCAGCAGTAACGTTGTTGATGACAACGTTGTTGACGACGGGGACGATGGGTCGAAGTAGACGGCGTTGAAGACGACGGTAGGCAGCACCGCCCGACTTGGACGGAAGGCGACCCGTGATGAAGAGCTTGAGCAGGCCGCGCGAGCGCTTCCCAAAAACCTAATTCGTCCTCTCCCGTACAGGATCGCAAGGACGAGCGGTTCCGGAGACCTGCTCTCCCGTTTGCCGATGCACGTCGGCGCGCGGGATGGAGTAGACTACGGTGGCGGCGCAAGCGAGAGAGGTGGAAACCCTAACTCGTGTATTAGATATGTTTCGCGGTAGCCGGGCAGGAGATTATATAGGCTCGGGAAACCCTAGGCAACGTGGGCCACGCCCACGTCGCACGAACGTTTTGAGTCGGTTACGTGATAGCCCACGATCCGGGAGCGACCCGAACCGACTAACCGCGACGCGTCCGTCTAGGACTCCGTTCGTTTTCTCCGAGCTGCAAAGTAAGGAAAGTCTCGGCTCGAGGCTCAATCCACTCACCACGAGCGCGGCGCGCGTCGTGACGTGTCGAGACGAGACGAGACGAGACGAGACGAGCGAGCGAGGAGGAGGAGGAGCGCGCGTGTAGCACTCCTATTCTCACTCACTTACTAGTGGTGGAACAACCCACCTTATAAGGTGGTCTAACTTCCTCCCAACTTTCCATGTGGGACTAAACTTCCCACCTCTTGCCACTCCCTAGTGAGCTGCCACCAACTTGGGCTCAAACTCACAAGGCTGCCACTATGTGGGCTTTGAGATTTATAGGAAAAACTGAAATCTAATTTGGGCCACTAAAGGTGGGCCCAATATTTCAACACATTGGTGGTTATGCGGGGTGTATAGCATAGTGTGCCTGTGCTGCACCTTTATTTGGCTCCGCATGTGCATACATACTACAAAAGTTATAAATCCTAACCATGTTTTAAGCTATGCTAGTGCTGAATCTGAAAATCTCCGAGAACGCTTTACCCTTATTGCGGTTTCAAGTACTTAACCATCGCTTGCACTACTTACTTTCATTTTACCATTACTTTGTTCGCACAAACAACCAATCACTCTTTACACTTTTGCTTTGGACCAAAGATAACTTGGAGGTACAAACAAGAAAATGTAACAAAATACATTAAACCCACATCATTTCAGCTCTGCGTGTATTCACTCTTTTATTCGAAACTAGTTTTTTTTAGATAAAGGAAATATATTAATATCAAAAGATACCAATTACGCCTCTGCAACAACGCCGCACTCTAGTGGTAGTACGGATGCACACAACCAAAAAAGAGTAAAGAAAACTAGAAAATAAAAGTCCCGCTACAGCATTCCAGACCTAGCAACAGCAATACAACCACCACCGTGACAACACTTGAAATACAGACTCTCCAAAAGCGGCGCCTCCAAGAAGGGAACAGTGCACCAACACCGTCGTAGCCCGACCAAAAGTCTTAGGTTTTCACCCTGAAGATAGTCCTCACTCTCAAAACAATGCCTCCAACAAGGTCATTGCCAGGCACAACCAGTTAAGGTCAGACCTTGGGTTTTCACCCTGAGATGTAAGACTCTGAACTTCGCCTGTGCTGCCGCCCCCCACATGCATACCACTGCTGCGGAGCCCGGAACGCCAAGCAAATCCCTCAACATCACGGAGACTTGAACCTCCTTTAGCCAGTCCACCAATCCGGCCTTCATGATATTCCTTCTTTTGATTTCACCATGGACCAAAAAGTCACCTGATGTCAACACAGAATAGAGCTTCGCGCTGCTACCTCCGGAATCAAACGGTCTGAATAAAAAACATGGGTGCGCGCGACCGAATAAAACCTGATCCAACAAACTCCAGTCAAAATGCACTGTTCCATTCGCCAGCGGAGCTTTCCGGAACTCATCTCTCCAACCAGATCAAGGCAACTGACCTCCGGTAGATCTTCATCTTCGCTTGCAAGAAACCCGAGGACCGCCACAAAACCAAAGCAAGACCAGCAGCCCCCACGCCGCCAGTCCCTCCTGTCTGATCACCAGGGAAGTGGACGGCGGTGCGGATCATGCATACCACCGTTGAACCGTCACCGGGGGCGGATGACAAGGTATTAACTTGTCAATGCCTACAAATAGTAGACTAGGGTTTCGTTGGATGTAGAGGGCAAGTAGATCTCGAAGGTTTCAGCCGAAAAGTACTCGACAATGTAAAGCTAAGGTTTGCGAGGCAATGATTCGATCCTTTCTTTGTCCCTCGACTCCCCTTTATATAGGAGGTGGAGCCGAGGGATTCGTGATACACAAGTTTACAGAGTCCGGGAGGGTTTCTAACCCGTCCTGCAAGATTACAAATAATGCCTCCTATTACAACTCTAGCTTTCCTTAATAGTATCTTGGGCTTCCGAATCTTCTTATCCTTCGGGTCATGTGCCTTCAGTAAACCCCGGGTACCTTCTTCGGCAGGCCCATTGGGGATGCCTATGTCAGCGGAGGCTGCCACCGCTCCACCGAATCCTCCATGGCTACCGACGGAGAGCATCAGGCCCCGACCAAGTAGTCGTGCCGCCCGGCTTCCTGCACCGGCGCTTCATCACCTCCCATGGAACATCATCGTGGAAACCCTCTCCTCCCCCTTGTCGTTCGACGGAAGGGGCGCCGCCGTGGCTGGGGCCGGGGTTGTGGCCAGGGCCAGGGCCGGCAGCAGTGGCGGCTGAGGTGCGGCGGTCCGGGGGCGGCTGCTCGGAGCGGGGCGGGCAGATCCTTCGCCGCCGCCCGGGAGGGGGGCGGGAGAGGAGGAGGCGGCGGCTAGGTCCACATGTACACTTGCAGACATCCCCTCCATCGCAAGCGGAAGCACACATTATAGTTGGACACACAATACGACGTTCGCGAGGAATAGGAGGCGGTGGTAAAACGCTTCACCGACTGGAACAAAGCCGAGCGTACGCGGTTCTGGTCAATGCATGGCCGCGCCGTCAAGGATATCATCGAGGCCGCCCTCCATGAAGCCTTCATGTTGTCGGCTTCAGGGGTCGGCATCCTCAACGTGGACTTCGACGAGGAAGAATAGGGGATGCTGGTGACTTCTGGCTGCACGGGCACCCGACCCAACCGACGAAGACTCCATGCGGTCGGGTAGGAAGCCTTCATGTTGTATTGCACTTCTGTTCATGTATTGTTCCTCTTTTTCTCCATAAGTATGATTTTTCATCTCTAAAATAAAATGGAAAAGAAAATATGCGTCACGGCGCTGGGTTTGCACGATCCAAACAGACCAAGGGGAGGACGCTGCGTCATTTTTGTCCACGGACCGACCTAAACGAAATAAAACAGACACATTTGGTCTCTGAAATGGGATGGTCGCTAGCCGTTAGACTTTATTTTGTGAATTTGTCTATGTCTCAGCTGACTAAGAATTTCTTAAGTCTCATCCATCTTAGAAAAGTGTAACTACGGTTTAAAGAAAAGTACTACTCGTTAAATTGCACTTTTCTAGAAAAAAATGTAATTACAATTTTCTATCAGAAAAGGACACCCGAAGCGATATGCACATTTTTTTACACTGTGGTTACACTTTCTTTAACTGTGATTATACTATTTTTGGGTGGCTAAGACATAAAAAAATTCATAGTCCAATGAGACATAGCAAAATCGTTATTTTGTAATCATTAGAGATAGCTCATGGATATCTATCTACCTTGTATTTTTTGTTGCTACGGAAGTACTATAAATATATGTGGTACTCTCCAATCCATAATAAGTTCCTTGACTTTAGTTTCAAATTTAAATTAAATTGAGGACACTTATAATGCATGTATTTTTTGTCGAAAAAGAGGTACGTATCTCTTTTTCTCTTCTTGTCGGCCACGCCCTCGATCACCACTTGATTTGTACCAAAAACTGCTGAGGCGCAGCTATTCTCGGCCACGAAGGCTCTTGGCTTGCCAGTGAATCAATTTGTTCAGTCTCTTCCCTTTGCGAGGTGCGACGCCGACGACAGAGGCCGCTGCCTACAAAAGAAACGCGGACCAGGCGCGAAGTTCACGCAGAGGTTTTTCTTGCCAAGTCTTGTGAGCCGCTCCACTATATCCATCACCTGCGCCTCGTTAATACCCGCCCGGCGCCCTAGCTTAGCTAGCGAGAGACGGCGGCGAAAGCGGGGGAGCGGGCTGAGGTGCGGGTACCTTGTGTGTGTGTGCGCGCGCGCGTGTGGTGTTTGTTGGTAGGCGGCGGTGGCGGCGATGGATCAGGTGCAGCGGAAGAGCAGCCTCAGGTCCTACGGCTCGGCCAAATCGCTTTCGCGGTCTGAGGACCTCGGCGAGCGGCGTGAGGTGGTTGTGAAGATCGACGGGGACGCGAACGGCCCCGCGGCCTTATCCATCGTCGGCGCCGGCGGGGCGGCGGTGGGGAATGCGACCTCGACGGCGGCGAGCGCCGGCAGCTCGCCGGCCAAGGGCTGGGACGATGGCACCTACGACTTCTGGAAGAATGAGGGCGGCGGAAAAGGGGGAGGCCCTGCCCCCCGCGTCGAGGACTTCAGCTTTAAGAACCGGCCCATGCAGCCGCCGCCGTCGCCGTCGTCCCTTTCGCTCTCGTCGAAGCAGGCAACCGCCCTGGCGGAGGGCGGCGCGGAGGACCCACCCACGCGCCTCATCGGGAACTTCCTCCGGAAGCAGATGGCGTCTGGAGTGGAGCTGTCGCTGGACCTCGACCCGGAGATGGAGGAGCTCGGGAGGTCGTCACAGGCGACGCCTTCCTTATCCAACCCCCAAGAACGGGAGGCGCGTGTGTCCTTCAAAGCCCACCAGAGCTCATCTTCATCATCTGACTCCGACGACGGCAAGGTGATACACAACACTTCCACTTCCACTCCACCGAGAGCGGCCGGTCCATTATTGCGAGCCAAGACGCGCTCCCGGCTCTTGGATCCGCCGCCGCAGTCACCCGTGTCTGCTCGTGCCATCGAAGAGGAGCAGCGCAAGTCGTCCGCCTTGCGGCCTCCCAAGTCCGGCCAGTTCCCTTCAGGGCGTATGACCGGCAAGTCTGTCCAGTTTCCTTCTGGGCGTAAGACCGGCAAGTCCGGCGCCGTCAGCAAGTCGGGCCCCATGGAGGAGGAGGAGGACGATCCCTTCATAGACGACGACGTCCCCGACGACTTCAAACGCGGGAAGCTGGACACGCTCACAATACTGCAGTGGATCAGCCTGGTGCTCATCATCGGGGCGTTGGTGTGCAGCCTCACGATAAAGAGATTGTCCAGGAAGAAGCTCTGGGAGCTGAACCTCTGGAAGTGGGAGCTCCTCGTGTTTGTGCTCATCTGCGGCCGTCTCGTCTCCGGGTGGGTCATCCGGATCGCCGTCTTCTGTGTGGAACGCAACTTCGTGCTGCGGAAGCGCATGCTCTACTTCGTGTATGGCGTCCGGGGAGCCGTGCAGAACTCTGTCTGGCTCGGCCTGGTGCTCGCCTCTTGGCACTTCTTGTTTGACGAGAACGTCCGCACGAAAACGCTAGTTCTACCCTATGTGACAAAGGTGCTCTTCTGCTTGCTCGCCGCCACACTCATCCGCCTCGTCAAGACGCTGCTGCTCAAGGTGCTGGCTTCCTCCTTCCATGTCTCAACATACTTTGATCGAATTCAAGAGGCATTGTTCAACCAATATGTCGTTGAGACACTCTCTGGGCCGCAACTAGTCGATGAAGACTATGTGCTTGCCGAGGTACGTGAGCTGCAACGAGCAGGGGCAACCATCCCAAATGAGCTTCGTGCCGCCTTACCAACCAAGAATCTATCGGGGCAAAAGAGCATTCGGATCTCGGGTTTAATTTCGAAGGGAGAAGGAAGCAATCAGCTGTCAAAGGAGAAAAGGCAGCGTGAGCTTGATGAAGGGATCACCATTGACAAGCTCCATAGGCTCAATCAGAAAAACGTCTCAGCATGGAACATGAAGAGGCTGATGAAGATTGTTCGGTTTGGGACGCTCACCACAATGGATGAGCAGATTCAGCAGGCAACAGGAGACGGGGATGAGTCAGGGACACAGATTCGCAGTGAATACGAGGCGCAAGTGGCCGCTAAGAAGATCTTTCATAACGTGGCCAAGCCTGGATCCAAGTAAGCATTTCTTTCCAGTCTTTGATAGGCATCCTTATCATTCACTTATATGTTTACAATGTCTTAAATTCCTAATTGTCTAGGTTCTAGATCAGATAGACAACTGTAGTTGTTTTATCTTTGCTGTAGGATTTGTAGCTTATGAAGTATAGTAGAAGACACGTATGGCATAGTCATTTCTTTATGGAAATAGCATGGTAACTGTTAGACTTATGCAGTGCACTGCTTTGTTTAATTCTCATTGCAGAGAGGGTAATGGATTACAGAAATGAACCAAGCAGAATTCTTTAAACCAAAATTCCCTAGTTTTCATTATTCCAAATAATACAGTTCAAAGTATACTGGCAACTTCTCGATTCATATCCTTGACCGTGAATGAACGAATAATGCAGGTACATATACTTGGCAGACTTGATGCGCTTCATGAGGCAGGAGGAAGCCATCAAAGCTATGCATCTTTTCGAAGGAGCACAGGAGCACTGTAGGGTCAGCAAGAGGGCTCTCAAGAACTGGGTGGTAATGATTCCGTTACAGTACTACCAATGTTGCTTCAAGGATTATCATTGAATTCTGACTTCAAGATGTATTCCCTAACATTGTCATGTTCCTTCTTTTGTAGGTGAACGCATTTAGAGAGCGTAAAGCTCTTGCTCTAACGCTTAATGATACAAAAACAGCAGTTAACAAGCTCAGCCTGATGGGCAATGTTGTTGTTGGCGTCATAGTGTCTGCTTTCTGGCTTCTTATTCTTGGCATAGCGACAACACAGTTCTTTGTCTTCATCAGTTCCCAGCTTCTTGTGGCAGTCTTTGTATTTGGGAATACTATGAAGACAATTTTTGAGGCCATTATTTTCTTATTCGTAATGCATCCTTTCGATGTTGGTGACCGCTGTGAAATTGAAGAAGTACAGGTAATGAATATCGTCTTCGTGCCCCTAGTTTACTTTGAATTGAATATCACCTTTGTGTTGTTTCGTTGGCTGAAGTTTAAGCACTTGAATTTCAGGTCGTTGTAGAGGAAATGAATATCATGACAACAGTCTTTCTCCGTTATGATAACCTGAAGATCTATTACCCAAACAGTGTACTGGCCACCAAGCCGATTTTCAATTTCTACAGAAGTCCTGATATGGGAGAAGCTGTTGACTTCTCTATTCATGTTGCTACTCCTGTTGAGAAGCTGGCCCTCATGAAGGAAAGAATATTACGGTGCGTATTGTGTGCTTGTATTACCTCAGTATGATGTTCACAGCTTGCTAAACGTGATGCTGAGAATTTCCCTTCGTTGCTTGTCAAATCTAGTAGGCAGGCATGTTGGATGTTGTAGAAGCATTTACATTTGTAATTGTAGTGTTGTTTGCTGCTGTTCTTACCACATTGGTCTAACCAAAAAAAAATCACTTGTGGCTCCAGCTACATCGACTCCAAGAAGGAACATTGGTACCCTGGCGCGATGGTGGTCCTCCGAGACGTCGATGACACCAACAAGCTGAAAGTGTCCATATGGCTCCGGCACACTCTCAACTTCCAGGACATGGGGATGAAGTTCGTGCGGAGGGAGCTGGTGCTCCAAGAGATGATCAGGGTCCTGAAGGACCTCGACATCGAGTACCGGATGCTGCCGCTTGACGTGAACGTGAGGAACGTGCCCCCTCTTCAGTCCACGAGGATGCCGACGACATGGAACTACTCCTGAAGCATCTCCGGGAGCCAAGAGCACCTTGTGCGAGACCGCAGATACAACGATTAGCTTGCTCATCTAGTGTTGAGAGCTGCAAGAGCCTGGTAGTAGCTAGCAGGTAGCAGATAGACACATAGAGTGAACATTGGTGCGGTCCGTAGTGAGTGTGTTCTTTAGTATGAGAAACTCTTGGTGCGGGCTCTTCAGTGTATCTGTGTATGGAAGACCGCGATCTCTTTGCGGAGGTATCTATATGGTTGGAGAACACGGCAAAAAAAATTATTACCCAACATGGGTGACGCCATTGCTTAGGACTTCCTCCACCTCCATAGGTATCATGTGTGTTTACATGTGTTGGGCCTTTTATCCCTTGTAACCAAACGATGGATTGTGTGCGGCCGTGCGTATCTTTATTATGCAGAGGTTGGATGTAAGCTTAATTTTTTTAAATAATAAAACGTCCTTTATCAAAAAGGCATATAGAATGAACATTAGAAATGGTTGGAAGAAGTCTGTCAGTTGTATAAAAGACAGGAATGCCTGGAATCTGTTTGTCTGAATCTTCTAGTGATAGAATGAGACCATAGCTTCAACCGTCTCCTCGCGGTGTGGTACGCCAGCCTCGGCCGAAGGCCGGAGAACGAAGTCGTTTTGCCTCTTGCATGAAGGCATGACCACGCCTCTTGCATGAAGCCTTGTCCGCGCGATCCTGACGCCGACTGCTCGGCACGAGCGCGATGGGAGAGAGAGAATAAACACCTCTTCCTGCGAGCGTGATTGCGCTGGTGTCAAGTCGCGTTCGTGGCCGTTGCTGCTGTCTTGTGGTGCGCACTGAAGCACCATCAGCCACCGCCTGATTCCTACATGGCGTCGTAATCGTGGGAATGATCGCAGCTGCCATCATGTGCCAGAGCAGGCGATGCCAAACCCCCCACAACTTCTGTATGGTGGACTATGGTCTCTGGCCCTCTGGGTAGTACTTCAGGTCTCGACTAGCGGATTAGTGGTGTATGTGGAGTGGAGAAATGTAAGAGCATCCCCACTCGTTGGCGCTCCCCACGCCTAAATCCGGTGAAATTTTCGTCCGGATTGGATGAAGATTTGGCGTGGGGAGCGCCGAAGTTCCAGCCGTCCCCCCGGCAGGAAACCCCCAACCACGACCATTTGACATATTTCAAACAAATTCAACATAAAATTTAACAAGTTCGGCAAACAAGAGTACGAAAATTGCTGAAACAAATTCGGCGATAATCAGTACAATGTTTAACAAGTGCTGAAACAAATGAAGCACACAATTTCACAATTTTTCAAACAAATTAAGCAAGCAGGCCGGAAAACAGGCCGGCGGAAGAGCAGCCAGATAGGCCGTCGTCCAAAGACGGCGGAATATAGGCAGGTGGGGAAGGAGGGGCGGCGGAATCTGGGCAACAAGCCGGCGGGGTGGTGCCGGCGGCGAGAGAGATACGAGGGGTGGGGGAGATTTTGAGCGACGTGGCGGTGGGGTTCGTGCGTCGAGTCACCGACAAATCGGGCCCTTCCCCGCTTTTCACTCGTCCGGAGTCCCCGAGCGCTCCCGGGGGCCGGGGTGGCGTGGGCTCGCCGGATGGATGAAGGGCCAAATCCGGACGAAAACGAGGAACCGGGGGCGCGACTGGGCCGAATTACGCCGTCCGGATGGAAAAAACGCTCGCCGGGGGCCTCGACGGGGGCACGAGTGGAGATGCTCTAACTTAGTCTTATCTTCCATGATTGATTTGAGAATTACACCAACTTTAGCTAGCAGATGCTTAAAACTACTGGCTTTGTAATTTCCTCCCTCTTGTTTCTCCTAATATATGTGAAATACATGAACTCCATTCCAAAAAAAAATCGAAACGGGGCAAAATCTTTGCCCAATCTATTTATTAAGGAGAAGTTTAGCAAGTTTACAGAACCGTTAATAGGTTACAAGGTACAAGAATTACTCCCCCGACACCAAATCTCCAAACATTTTGCACCCGCTAACACCCAAAGTTTAGCCTCTCTCCGTATCGTCTCAAAAACAACTTGAGCGGGAGCTTGCTTGTTACGGAAAACCCTCATACCAAAGCTCCCAAGTTATGAGCAAGGTGAGAGTTGACATGGCCTTTCAGTTCGGAACACCACCGGCCGCCATCCCATTCCACCATTCCTTCATGCTTAACCCGGCCCAAAGGGAGGTATCAACGCCGGTGATTTCAAGCCAACTCAAAATAAGGGCCCGGTGAAACGAAAATGGGCAAAGAGGTGATCAACGGATTGGACACATTGTTTGTAAAGAGGGCAAAGGCCACAATTGGGCCAATCGCGCTTGGCTAACCGGACGGCCGTTCAAACTCTATTTTACGTGATGAGCCATGTGAAAAACTTTATTTTGGGAGGCGCTCAAGCATACATAGAAAACTTACGTGTCGGCCGGCCAAACTCCATTCCAATTTCGCATCAGCGCAATTCAAACTATTTCACGTTTCAACGTTTACACAATTGCAGGACATTCCAAATCCATAATCTCAAACCCAAACATGACAATATGGTCAAACGCAACAAATGTTCCAAATAAATAAAACATGAAATTAAAAGGCACCACCAAACTATCACCAGTGGAGAGGACCCTGACGCTCAACGGTATCTTCAGGAACACCATCATGTGAACGATGTGCCAAGTGCCAACAGAGCCATACTCATAATCCAGCTCATCCTCTGTATGATTATAAAATTCTGTCATGATATTATATTTTCTAGGGTATTCTTTTCCCAGAAGCGGTCCAAACATTGAACAGTTGCAAACCGAGCTTGCAACACACTAAATGCTCACTCGGTATCTTTCCGGCAAGCTCCTTGAGCCGTGTGAAATCAGATTCTCTTCTTACCTTTGAGGGTTTGAAATTTTCTTAAAGAATGTTACTCCATGTAGCATGTATGATGGATGCCAGTGGCTCGTATCATAAGCATGGGCCATTGAAAGTGAGCTTACAACCCGGAGCATCAACATTTGCTAGGCTACTAGAACAAACTCTGCAAGACACTGATGTTATTGTGAGAGCCAAGCATCCCGAATTAGCAACCCCAAACCCACCAGTCCTCAAAGGAAACCGATTCAATTATGAATATATGGTAAATAGTAGTTGAATCGGGACATGCCATGCTGTAGAAAAAATCATCTTACATCTCTAGTGTATGCAGACAATGCAACCAAGCATTCCTATGCTTCACCCATTGCCAAAATCCTTGCTGTGTACTCGGCAATGGGTGCCTTCAGATACTTGGGTCTAAATACCATGATCACAGTCTCTGCAAAGGACTGCGTCTCCCCAACGAGAAGGTGCTCATCGATGTATTCAACAAAAATAGCACATGTGATCACACGCATTGCCGCCGATATATTTGGGTAAGCAATAAACAGAAGATCCCCGCTGCAATCTTCAGCCATGAGAAGTACTTCCCATTAGTTTCCGTAGCATTGGCAATGCACACAAAGAACTCCCTTGACATTCAGAAGGGTCGCCGGAAGAGAAAGCCAAGATTACACATGCTTCTCCACAAAGTAGTCAAACATGAGATGTACATGTCTGGCCCCTTCGTTCCGGGGAATCTTCTCACTCCCCCGGTTCCGACCCTGCACGCCACATCTTTTTGTTTCCCTTGATTTCGCAGTGAGCTATCATCAATGCTATCTCCTACAAGATTCCAAGTCACATCTTCGAACAAATCATCACTGGAATCATCTGAAGACGATGAATCCTCAAAATACTCCAAAATCGAGCTCGTCTACAAGAGTTGTGAATTCAATGCCATCTACATGAAACACAAGTTGTATACCTGTCAAGTTATCATCTAAAATCCACAAATTTGATCCAAAATTACCTCTCAGGTATTGCGCCGAACACCTTGTAGCGTGCTGCTCGTCGCTGACCGTATCGGAGTGAGAATGCGTGGACATTACGAGAGTAGAGAGTAGAGAGGATGGATGGAGCCTCACGGTTCTCCAGTCAGGCTGGTAGCATGCTGGCGCTGAGCGCCAAGTTGGCAGCGGCAGCGGATTGGCATTGGATGGTGATGTCCTCGGCTCAATAGAGTGAGGAATTGGTGGCAAAAGAGGCACCTAGATCAAGCTCCCATGGCAGCGGCCCAGCAAGACACCCCAATTTCGGGCTAGGGTGCACTGAAACCGCGGTGAGGTGGGTGGAAACGTTGGGTCAGTCTTGTCCTGAAATGTCCCTAGCGCCAAAAATTGAGAGGGTAGAGGGGCCTCTACCTGTCTCTCTCCTGCCTCTAGATATAAAGGCTAGGTGTGTGTTCTTATATGGTCCTCTAAACAGAATTATGGATCAAGGGTCACTTTGTGAATCTTACAAGAGGGTTTTTCTCTATCTTAGAGTTTCTACATAGTGAGGGAAAGTTTAGAGGATATGCTAGCGTTTCTCTCAGCCGGATGAAGCTTGCTTTCTCATTTTTGCAGTGGCTCCAAACAGGTAGCATTTTCGCGCTTATGCTGGAAACGTTTTACCATCATGGGAAATATCGCAAAGATCCAAACTACAAACAAGCACAGGAAAGAAATTTTTGACAGCTCACAGCAGAGTTATGTTTTACCATGACGAGAAGTTTAACACTAATTCAAACAACAAAAAAGCAGACAATAAATTCCTGATGAATGAACGAGCAGTCTGAACAATTTGACAGCTTACAGCACAGCAGAAAATTATTGGTATGTAGCAATAAGCGAATAATGGTTTTTAATAGATAAATTTCACTCTCGACTCCTTGCCCTAGTTGTCCTCCCGCTCGTTCCACTTTCAACATCCACCATTGTCTCCAGCGAGTCTAGACACTCATCAGGCCATCTATCTAAGCTCAGGGATGTTTGCGTTCATCGCAAGAGTCCAGTTGCTACGGTAGGAGAGTAGAGAAGATGGATACAGCCTCACGGTTCTCCGCTCGGGCTAGCTGTGACGGTAGCGGTCACAAGCTTGGGTGAGCGGCACGCTGGCACCCCACGCCAAGTTGGCAGCAGCGGCGGATTGGCATGGGATGGTGACGTCATCGGCACAACAGAGTGAGGAATTGATGGCGAGGGAGCGCCTAGATCAAGATCACATGGCAGCGGCCTAGCAAGGGAGCGCCTAGATCAAGCTCCCATGGCAGCGGCCCGGCGAGATGACCCAAGTTTGGGCTAGGGCGGGCCAAAACAGCGGTGAGGCGGGAAGAAACAGTGGGTCAGCCGTGTCCTGAAATGTCCCTAGCGCCAAAAATTGAGAGGATAGAGGGGCCTCTACATGTCTCCCTGCTGCCTCCAGATATAAACGTTGGGTGTGTGTTTTTATATGGTCCTCTAAAAGAATTATGGATCAAGGGTCACTATGTGAATCTGTTAAGAGTGGGTTTTCTCTATCTTAAGAGTTTCTACATAGGGAGAAAAGTTTAGACGATACGCTAGCGTTGCTCTCAGCAGTTTGAAGCTTGCTTTCTCATTTTTTTCATTGGCTCCAAACAGGTAAGCATTTTTCGCGCTTATGCTGGACGTTTTACCATCATGGGAAATATCGCAAAAATCATAACTACAAACAAGCGCAGGAAACAAATTTTTGACAGCTCACAGCAAAGTTATGTTTTACCATGATGAGAAGTTTCACACAAATTCAAACAACAAAATAGCAGAGACAATAAATACCTGACGAATGAACAAGCTGAACAATTTGACGGAAATTCTTGGCCAGCTAGTCATATAGTACTACTATTCCCTTGTAGTGAAGACAGAGAATTATTGGTATTTAGCAATAAGCGCATAAAGGTTTTTAATATATCCCATCTTATTCCAAGAACTTCTGAACTTGCTATGTTTTGAACAGAAACATCAACCACGCACCTAATGTTCTAAACACATATAGTACAAATTTAGAGTTCAAATACTCTAGATGTCACCTGCTCCGATGTTCTTCTGTCCACGCTTAAGGCCTTGCAGTTGCATCCTGAAGCTCAAACCCCCTCTCCACGGCGTAGTCCACGAAGCTGTACAAGGGCAGCACCCGATCGCCGTACTTATCGCCGAACCTTTCCGCCTCCATCTTGGCCTGCGCCTTGAGCTCCTCCACGATGCCGAGCGCACGGTCCATGCCGAGCGCGCGCAGGACGCTGGCATTGCTCCTCATCTTACCGTTCCCCGACGCGCTCCGTATGTCGTCGACGAGCTCGTAAAGGACGCCGATGGTGCGGCCATATCGCCGCAACGCAGCCTCCTCGTCAGGACCCGCGCCACCAAGCATAGCGCCGCAGGCGGCGGAGCACTCGGCCATCTCGCCGAACTTCTTGGTCAGGACCTGCATCACCTCGGCTTCGCCGAGGGCAGTGGCGCCGGCAAGGTCCAGGAACTGGCCGGCGGCCATGCCGGTGGATCCCACGGTGCGCGCGAGCTCCGCGAGGACGCGGAGGAGGACGGCGTGGGGCACGGGGTCCGGGGAGGGGGTGTGGGCGATGACGTGGGTGTAGGCGAGGGGGAAGAGCGCGTCGCCCGCGAGGACGGCCATGTCGGTGCCGTAGGCGGCGTGGGTGGACGGGCGGCCGCGGCGGGTGGGCGCGGCGTCGAAGCACGGCAGGTCGTCGTGGACTAGCGACGCCGCGTGGAGCATCTCGAGCGCGGCGGCGGTAGGGAGCGCGGCGGCGCGCGGCCCGCCGAGGAGCTCGCAGGCGGCGACGCAGAGCACCGGGGGCGCGCGCTTGGCGGAGCCCTCCTTCCCGGCACCGGGGAAGACGGCGTGGCGCATGGCGTTGTGGATGCTCTCCGGCGGGCGGATGGGCATCGCGGCATCGAGCTCGCCCTCGACCTCCGAGATCAGCGAGGTCCAGTAGCGGCGCAGGTCAAAAGATGGGGACGCGGTGGCGGCGGCAGCGGCCGAGGCCCGGATCGGGAGGGAGCGGCTTGATTTGGAGGTGGCGGGCATCTTCGGGACCGGGAGAGGGAAGGTGACGAAGAGGGGCGAGAGAGCCATGGCGACGGAGAAGTGGAGATGTGGTTTCTTGGATTTGGATTTGAGGAGTGAGCAGGCCAAGGTGAGGTGTTGATACTAATCCGATATCACTGTGGATTATCAGATCATGCAGTGACGTCATTTAACAAATCCGGTACGCCCTAAAATGTTTGAGCACGGTCCATAGCAGACTTTCTGTTTTCCTTTCTGCGAAACGTGTTGCAAACGCATATATAGGTATACATATATTCACTCTTAGGACGGATGCCCGTGCTCTTATAAGCACGATCGGAAAACCGAGTCTAAAAAACTGATCTATCGGTTTTTGAGATTGATGAAGTCACCACAAGTATCTCGCTGTCGTCCAGAACACCATCCTCACTGAAAACTATTTCTCCTTTTAAAAGAGACCAAAGGTTTTGATCGTTGTTGGGCTAGGTGCTCTACACCATTAGAATAACTATCTAGCTTTGGTGTTTTCACCACCGAAATTGAAGGGGTTAGTACTCGGGGAGATCATGCACCTCCTAATGAAGGGGTATCGGAAGATCCATGCCGTCCATTTGTTTACTCGTGACAAAGGTTGGGGGGAGGGGGAAGGGCACTACAGCAAAAGCGTTGAATAGAGGAAACTTATAGCGGGTGGATGTTAGGAATTTAGAACCTAGATGCGACAATTTCTAGCCACGGGATCACAAAAAGTAATACTCCCTCCGTTCCTTTCTATAGTGCCTATAGATTTTTGGCATTTGTTTCAGAATATAAGGTTGTAGCTTAGCTTTTTTTCAATTACCCCCTTCCCGTTTAGTTCCCAAATTTTTCAGCTCCCAAATTTATTATGGTAAGTTAGGAAGATATGGATTTCCCAATTTTTTACGTTGATCTTAAATCGTTTAGTTAGGGATCTTGTGTAAAAAATACTCTGACGCTAATTTCCGTGCTAAAAAACTATAGGCGCTATAGAATGGAACAGAGGGAGTAGTGATTTTGGAAGTTGCCAACCTAGCTTGCCAGTTGGCATATCCCGAGTGGGTCGTGCATTAAATTCGCCACGCGATATGAGGGTCCTTGAATAATATTGGTGTATGTACCAACAGGAAGGGATTCAGTGTAGCTGAGATTATACTCGATGATTGTAAATTTACCAAGAAGAGATTCTACCTTCTTAAATGTATTGAACTTTCTTATTTCTCCTCCAAGAGAAAAGAGAAATTCGGTACCTATCCAGAAGTGATAAACTTCAACCTCGAATCCTTGCCCTAGTTGTTCTCCCACTTTTCGCACTTTCTATATCCACCATTGTGTCCATCGAGTCTAGATGCTCATTAGGCCATTTATCTAACCCTAGGGTTTGTGTTTGTCGTAAGAGTCCAGTCATGCGCACTTGATCATCAATTATTTCAACCTTGTTTATGTAAGCTTTGTCTTATTGTTTTTTGAAAGGTCACCCGCAGCAAAGGTTTCAAAGATTACAGAGGAGAAGGAGGCTCAGGATGCGGGATAGACCAATCCATCCGCATAAACTTGGTCGGCTTGTGGGAGGAGAGTTCACTAGAAGAGCGTCATTGTGACATATCTAGAGTAGAAGAGGTGAGCTCGAGCGCTTCTCACGGAAGGCAACTTTCCTATGCTCGCATAAGTTCCAGATGCGGAGGTTTGGGATGTCTTCATGGTGATCCATGCGGGCATCGTGCGGATGCCGCCTTGAAAGGACGAGATGTCGCCTAGAGGGGGTGAATAGGCGTTTAAAAAATATTACATATTTGGCTTGTAAGAATGTGAAATTAATCTAACGTTTATTTTACAAGCACAAAACCTAATATACTAGGCTCAACTAAGTGCAACAACAACAACTTAGATAAGCACAATAGACACAAGATATATATAGCATAAGTGATATCAAGATATAAGTACTTCATGCACGATGGCTATCACAAGAAAAATAAACTCGGGTATAGAGATAACCCAGGCACGCAGAGACGAAAATGTATTCATGTGTTCCCCACACAAGGGAGAGGTACGTCACGTTGGAGAGACGCGGGCTACCACAAAGGTGTCCCGAACACCAACGAAAGATCACCTTCTACTTCAAGCCAATTCCACGGAGGATAAAATCATTTCCCTTATGGTTAGCTTTTCCTCCACTTCAGAGATGGCAAGATCCACAACCTCTTCACAAGCTCCACGAAGGAGAAGCCCGGATCTCTTCACAATCTTCTACGAAAAGGTCACCGGAGCACCAACCGCCAAGCCAACTAGGAGGAAACCCCTCCAAGAGTAACAAGCTCACAGTCTCCCACTCGAACTAATCGTAATTGAGAGCACAACACTTATGCAAGGATGCAAAGCAAGAACACCAAGAAAAGTTCTCAGATCCTTCTCTCTCAAATCCCACAAAAGCAATAAATGCTATGGAGGAACTAGAGAGGAAGAACAATGGTGGAAGTCAACCAATAACTCTAAGATCTAGATCCCGGGGGTTCCCGTCACTTAGAGGGGGATTTGTTTGGTGGGGATTTGAGATCTAGATCATCTCTTCCAAATCCCTCAAAAAGATGCAAGAATCATAGGAGGGAAATGGGAGGAAGCAAGCTAAAAAGGCTCAACAATGGTGGCCAAAAACATGCTCAAGAAACTTGGAAAACCTTTGGGGGAAAAGCCCCTCCAAATATGACCGTTTGGGGCACAAAACGAGTAGCCATTCCAGTCTGCCGAAAAATTCCGGCGGCGCCGGTTTCTACGCCGCAAACAAAAGTGAAACCGGCGAGGAAACTGGCACGCCGGAATGACATGCCGGTTCCCACGCCAGAATCATTTTGGTTTCTCCGGAATGACGTACTAGTACGCCATTCGGTATATACCAGAAACAATCCGTCACACCGGAATGGTTTCGGCGGGAAAACCGGCACCGCCGATTTCTACGCCAGAAATCTAGACAGAATACGAAAACAATGATAACTTTTGCATCCAGACTCCGATTTTAGCAAACTTGGGCTTTTTGAGAAGCTAATAACAATATCTATATAATAGAGGCTATAAGACCGAAGAAATATCTAGAGGTAAAATATCAAATAAGGAGAGGTATGAAAACTCCCTAAAAGAAGAATCGGTAAGACACTCCAAACTCGAAAATGCAAAAGAAGATGCATACAAATTCTGTTTTCGATGACCTTGGGCTTGTTGAAGAGACAGCAACAAGCTGAACAGCCTCACACAGAGAAACACCAAGAAGAAACATGAATATGGATGCAATGTATTGAGCTCCCTAAGACGGTGCGATCAAGTTACCCAACCGAAAGCCCCTCTTGATAGTGCGGCTATCTATCCTATAGCCTGGTCTCCCAACAATCACCTTGATACCGGTAAAAGGAAAACCTAGCAAGGCCATACCTTTGCCTTGCGTATCCCGCTTGATCTGGATGACAACGCTTCAAGCTCCACTCAAAACGGAATGCCTCACTTGATCGTTGTTGCGTCGTGAAGACTCGTAATTACTCCCCCATACACCATTATGGGATATCACCATTGAGACACATCTTCACATGTCCATTATCACCAAATGGACAGCAAGATTCAAGCATGATATCTTCGATATGCTCATCTTGAACTTGTCGTTCTCAACCTTAATGACATCCAAGCTCGATGTCATTCTCTCATGGGCTATATGAGATCATACTCTTGATGCATGCACATGGCAACATACCTAACTCACATAGACAACACAAATGCACATATATAGTGGGTTAGCTCATGAAACATAATGACAAGGCTTACTGCCCACAAGATCACATGATCAAGTGGTATAATATTTATGCTTCATGTGTTGAGCAACTTGAATGAAATATTCACTCTTAGTCATGGTCAACCTTGTATCTCTTCATGCTATGTCATAATATCTTGATCATTCATTGCTTACGACATAAGCTAGAGCATGGCTAACTTGAGTTCCACGCAAGAACTCCATCTTCATTTGAGTTCCACACAAACCCCATCTTCATTTCTTATTATTGATCATATCATATTTTTCTCTTCAAATAGATGATCTTGTTGCCAATACCAAAGGTATAGAATTGTATTCATGGCATCTACACTTGAATCCAACATATGGACTTCAAGAAATACCTACATATGGAATGTTCCTTCATATAAAGACATTGAAAACATTAGTCCATAGATGATTGTCATTAATTACCAAAAACGCATTTAGGGGCAATGTACCCTTACGATCTCCCCCATTTTGGTAATTGATGACGATCTTAAAAAGAGGGTTTATATAATGAATATTAGAAACAAGTATGCAATGTATCCGAGAATAAGTTGTATACAAGAGGTTGTATTTGATATGGCCAAGTAACATAAAGCTACTATCCCATATCAAAACCGATTCTGCTCACACATACTAGAACTAATGCAAGAGATGTGAGTAGAACCAACATATATGGAGCAAACTCCCCCACAATCATGGGCGGACCTACCATCCCTGTTGCCCGGGCGGCTGCCCAGGCTTCCGGCCGGACGGCAAGCTTTATTTTCTACGTATTTGCACGTATTTGATACTGTTTGACACTATTTAAAATTGTTTGACACTGTTTGCCTAGGCTTCAAAATAGTCTTGGGTCCGCTTATGCCCACAATATATGCACGCGTGATGAACTTGAATTTCATTGCATAGATTGTCAAGCATGACCTTTGTGAGAGTTTCTACTATATATTCAACCATGCAAATCATAATAAATATGAAATGCATGAGAGGCAAAAGCTCACACACAACTACAGAAATAGCGAGCCAGGACGCACTCGTAGAGGATGTGCTTGACACATCTAGCATGCTTGAGACATTTTCTCATTAATACCCATGAGAAAATCATGATTCTCTAGATATATCGATGGAATAATCAATTGGTTTTCTACCCCTTGCTAAAACCGCATTGTGACAATGTGAAAAATGTTGGGTTGACGCCTCTGGTGAAGAATTAAACTAACTTTGAATTTATGTGCACTGGTTGAAATTAACCGTCTTGTTCGTTGTCGGTAGGCAACGTCGAGCCCAACAAACACCAACTTGAGCCACGTTGAGAACTAGATCGCTTCTTATATTAGGAGTAAACGAGACAAGACGACACCTTCTGGTTCATGGCCATCGACCATTGTCGTCTTGTTATTGACTTGTTGCACACATGCTTAGAGAGGCATTTGAGCTAATGCTCAAGTGGTGAAATGCGACAATATTTTCTAAGACGAGCTATTTGTTCATGGTAAGACTGATGGAAATCCAATGGACACAATGACGGTAGAGAACTTGAGATGATGGTGATGAGGTCAGAGACAAATTTTTACGTTTGATCGCTAGTTTTCTATTCTTTAGAAAAACTGGAATCAAAATCGTGGGACTTACCCTCGTTACATGGAACTCTTATAGGAATTCTCGGCGACCAAATGGGTTGATGAGGGTGTCTCGAAATAGATTTCAACCAGCAATTGATGTGCCTCGTTAAACCTTACTAGCTGCCTCATTGCCCCAATCACAAAGATGAAAGTTTTCCATGTGATGCTAAACATAAAAATTGACACACATACAACATGCACCAATTGTTTCTAGCCAGCTAAAGACATATATTTCACAGTTTGCCTAAAGTGAACGCCTTGTGGATAGTTTCACTTGCTCTTATAATAGCAAAGAGTATTGTTGGAGAATACCCTCGATTTTCTAAAAGCAAAAGTCTAATTGCAGCTGAATTGGCATCACAAACTTGTCAAGTTTTCGTCGTATGATTTTTCTCACATAAAAATATCTTCAAAGACTAGTCGCTCCCAACGAACGTCTACAATTCATGTAAAATAAGAAAAGGAAGTTCACAAAAAGAGCAATATTATTGAACAGATTGTCAACATATAGTATTATTGTGGGGAAATGCACTTTGGCTCATAGGAGCATATGCTCCCATTATGTGAATCCACATTTCAAAGTGTCAAAAAATTCTAAACTAAATTTTTACATGTACATCTAAACATTTTATGTTGGTACACAAGTTTTCAAAAAAAACTAAAAACAATTGTGGCTCCTGTAAAAAAGACAAGTTTTGATGCTATAACACGACTACGTACAGGATATTTTTTTGTCTTTTTTGTACACGCCATATAAAATGTTGTTTTTCCACGAAAATTTGTGCACTAATATAGAATATCACGATGTACACCAACAAATTTATATCAGAATTTTTTAATATTTTTAAAATTGTTTTTTAATTATTTTATATAATGAGAGCATTTGCTCCCATGAGCCAAATTGCCACCTCCGTTATTGTGGGGTTAAATTGATATATTAACGCAATGCACCTTCACTGGTGGAAAAAGGGGCTTTGGTCGCGGTTGGCAACTGCCATTAGTCGCGGTGGCCCAACCGCGACCAAAGTAGCGCGACTAAAGGCCCCCCCTTTAGTCGCGGTTCCTTACGAACCGCGACTAAAGGCCCATCCACGTGGGCCGCGAGGCGAGCGCCGAGGCGGAGGACCTTTAGTCGCGGTTCTTCCGGCCAACCGCGACTAAAGGCCTCCGCGAGGTTTAGGGTTTAGCCCCCCTCCCCCTAAATCTGGTTTCTTTTTAATTTGTATTATTTTATTTCTTTTGGGTTTTAATTTTGAAGAAGTTTCACATATTCTACGGTACTGTATACATACATGCATATGAATGTACAATTTCAAACAAATTTGAAATTAGAACCAAAAAGAATTCAAGAGGAATATACAATATATATTCAATATCGGATGACCATATACAATATATATTCAATATCGGATGACCATATACAATTTTGAACAAGTTAGTTACAAATTCCGGTGCACATAAAGATCTACGTCATCGTAATAGTGTTCTCCTCTAGGATCGATGACTTCCCTCGCCAACCATCCAGCTAGTTCCTCTTGAAGTGGTCGGAAGCGAGCTTCGGACTAAGCGTCTTCCGGAGGTTATTCCTCGGGATGTTGTTCTCACACGTCCGGTCCCGCTCATTGCGGTATCTCCGGATCCTCTCACAAACATAGTATCCACATAGATTGGTCCCCGGTGGGCTGAGTATCCCCAGTCGTCGGCGACTGCCATTTTAAAATGTAGCTCTTTTTTGAATTCACCGACCTTGGTATCTACGAACCGTCTCCAAACCCTACGAGGCAAAGAAAATTAAATAAACAAGAGAGTTATTAATTAGTTACTTGATATTAGGAAATGATGAACGAAATAGGCCAATCGATATAGAGCGCAAATGAATGAAAATAATTACTTTTGCATCATTTTTCTCATGTCGCCCCAAAGCGCCGGATCCATATTCAGAGAGTCGTGGACGAGAAGCGAGGAGGTCCGAACTTTAATTACCATAAGAATCCGGTGGAACCTGCGGACACGATACATGCACGATCATGCATAACTCATCGATTAGCCACATACCATGCATGGAGTACACAAAAGAGAATGTGCTCAAGACAGAAACACTCACCCAAAATGGTAAGGAAATAGAATATCACTTTTCTCTTGTCTGTTTTCTAATAAACCGCCACAGGTCTTCCTCCACGTCGGCGGGGTGGTGTTCTAACACATATGAATTAACGATGTGTGGGTCAATGAACCCAACATCATGGATGTTCCTTATTCGCATTTCCCGCTTCTTCATTCTGCAGAATATATAGCGTACACAACAAGATAGTTAGGACAATATATATATATATATATATATATATATATATATATAGTGCAGGCAATGAACGAGATGGGGTAGAAATTAATAAATCACTTACAGAACGTAGCAACTGATGATAGATTTGTCGAGCTCGCGCAGATTGAACAGCTGGAACAATTCACTCGGAGGAATTTGTACCCGATAACGTTTGAAGTGATGCACATATTTAACTTCCGCATAGATATAGTCTTTGGCGTTTTCATGTTTTATGTAACCCTTGTACCAATTTAGCGAGACCTTTCATTTGTCGAGGTAGATCCTCTTCTCGCGCAGAGCTCGATGAGAGGGCCATTCTTCACATATGTAAATACTACGTCCTTCATTGGCGCCTCATCAAGGCCTAACACTGCACGAAGAGTGATACCTAAGTCGGCCGCTTGTTTTCTGGCACTTTCTACAGTCAATCCATGTGCTGCCGCAGCTGCTATGATATCGGGGGCATTGATGACCCACAAGTATAGGGGGTGTATCGTAGTATCTTCGATAAGTAAGAATGTCGATCCCAACGAGGAGCAGAAGGTGTTGACAAGCAGTTTCGATGAAGGTTTCACTGTAAATGCTCACAGACAAGTATTCGGGGGGTTTTGATGTAACGGATGAAATAAATACGAGTAAGTAAAATGCGAGAGAAATAATTGCAGCGAGTGGCCCAATCCTTTTTAGCACAAAGGACAAGCCGGTTTGTTTACTTATAATGACCAAACGTTCTCGAGGACACACGGGATTTTAGTCTAATGCTTTCACTACATACGGCTAAATAATCTTCATTGTTATGATAAGTGTTGTGTGGGTGAACCTATGCTAATGTACTGCCCTTCCTAGGACTAAATACATACTTGTGATTATACCCCTTGCAAGCATCCGCAACTACAAGAAAGTAATTAAGAATAAATCTAACCACAGACCTTAAACTCGAGATCCCGCGATCCCTCCCGCATCGATATACCAACGGGGTTCAGGTTTCGTCACTCCGGCAACCCCGCAATTAGCAAACGAATACAAGATGCATTCCCCTAGGCCCATAAATGGTGAAGTGTCATGTAGTCGACGTTCACATGACACCACTAGAAGAATAACACCACAACTTAAATATCACACCATTGAATATTACTCAACCATAGTTCACTACTAACATTTAGACTTCACCCATGTCCTCAAGAACTTAACGAACTACTCACGAGACATCATACGGAACATGATCAGAGGTGATATGATGATGAATAACAATCTGAACATAAACTTGGTTCAATGGTTTCACTCAATAGCATCAACAACAAGTAGAGATCGATACCGGGAGAGTTTCCCCTATCAAACAATCAAGATCAAACCCAAATTGCTACGGCGGTGACGAGGTGCTGCGGAGGAGATGGCGGTGATGACGGTGGAGATGATGATGATGGTGATGGAGATGATGTCCAGCTCGATGACGGTGACGATGGCGTCGATTTCCCCTCCCGGAGGGAATTTCCCGGCGGATTCCTCGCCCGCCGGAGAGCTCTTTTCTCTCCGGTGTTCTCCGCCCCGCAGAGGCGGCCGTAACTCTTCGCGAGGTACCCCTTCCGGCTTAGGTTTTCGGGACGAAGGATTTCGCGAAGAAAAGGAGGCGAAAGGGGTCGTGGGCCCTCCACACCACGTGGCGGCGCGGCCGTGGCCTCGGGCCGCGCCGCCCTAGGGTGTGGGCCCACCCCGGCTCCTCCCCGGCTCCTCCTTCCGGCTTCCTTCGTCATCTTGAAGAATAGGATTTTTGGTATAATTTCCTTCCACAGCTTGATCTTCCGAAATATTGCGTTCGACGGTGCTTTTTCCAGCAGTAATCCCGGCTCCGGCGTTCGATCCTCCAATAATGATGAAACATGCAAAATAGATGAAATAACATAAGTATTGTGTCCCAATATGAAATATATCGATGAATAACAGCAAATTATGATATAAAATAGTGATGCAATTTGGACGTATCAACTCCCCCCAAGCTTAGACTTCGCTTGTCCCCAAGCGAAACCGAACTCGATAGACATGACCACATGTTTATGGAGTGAAGAGTCGATAAATAAAATACGGACAAGAAGCATCATATTCATTCACACAGGACATTATAGTAAACAATCTCTTATAACTCATATTGAAACAAGTATAAGGTAATCACAAGTAAAGGTGCATAAGAAATCATCATTGGTGATGGCAAACTTCGTTCTTGGTCATAGAACAATTAACAGATTATATTTATCTCATTGAGCAGCGCTCTCATACTAAAGTTTATAAGGCACAACTTGCATACTCAATCATAATGGTCTCTTCATAATCATTGATAACTTGCAAAGCTATATTCATTCAGATAAAACTTGTACTAAACAAGGAAGAATAAAAGACATGATGTAGCAAATCACAATATAATGGTTTGATCACAACTACTCAAATGCTTGCTTGAGATGGAGAGAAATAGGTTTACCGACTCAACATAAAGTAAAAGACAGGCCCTTCGCAGAGGGAAGCAGGGATTAAATCATGTGCTAGAGCTTTTTCAGCTTTTGAAATCATATAAAGATAATAAAAGTAACATTTTGAGAGGTGTTTGTTGTTGTCAACGACCGGTAGCGGGTACTCTAACCCCCTTGCCAAACAAACCTCCAAAGAGCGGCTCCCATGAAGGACGTTATCTCTACCAAAGAAGGTAGATCATCCCTCTTCTCTTTTGTTTACACATGTATTTTAGTTTATTTAAGGGTTGACACTCCTCCCAACCTTTGCTTACACAAGCCATGGCTAACCGAATCCTCGGGTGCCTTCCAACAATCTCATACCATGGAGGAGTGTCTATTGCAAAATTAAGTTGCTTACTGATGAATCAGGGCAAAATATGTGAAGAGAATTATTAATGAAAGTTAATTAATTGGGGCTGGGAACCCCGTTGCCGCCTCTTATTGCAAAATTATAGGATAAGTGGATGAAGCCACTAGTCCATTAGTGGAGGCTGCCTAACAAGACCGAAAGATAAAACACCACATACTTCCTCATGAGCTATAAAACATTGACACAAATAAGAAGTAATAAGTTTTGAATTGTTCGAAGGTAGCACATGAAGTATTTACTTGGAATGGCAGTAAAATACCATGCAGTAGGTAGGTATGGTGGACACAAATGACATAGGTTTGGGTTAAGGTTTGGATGCACGAGAAGTATTCCCTCTCAATGCAGTGTCTTTGGCTAGCAAGGTTAATTAGCAAGCATAAGAGTCGAGGGAAACAAACAAATATACATATGATAGAAACAATCATGCATCTTCCTTGTAAGCACAAACAATTTTAACTTCGAATAATGAGCTATGAGCTAACAAGAAAGACAATGAAACATCTACATGTATTTCTCTTTTCTATTTAAACCTCAAAGCGTTGTTGCTATTGACCAATGCTAAGTTTGCCAAAACCAAATAGATTTATTCAATGCTCCCAAAGTGATACCTATACTAACAACAAGACGAATCATATGGCAGTAAAGTGCAAACTAAAATAAGATGTGCAATATGTAAATGATAAGACTTCTCATTAATATTCCATATCGATAACTCGCACCAAGGGATACATAGACAACTAAAGGAGAGATACTTCCAAACGCAACCCATCTCATATGATAACTTCCCTACTCATGATATGACACTACTTGACAATAAAAGTAAAAGATAGTGATAATGTGATACCGCGGCACTCCCCCAAGCTTGGAACAAACCAAGGGGATGCCAATACCGATGATGGATTACTCCTCTGGTGATGGTGGTGATGAATTCCCGTCTTCAGACTTCCAAGATAGAGGCTCTCCATCAACAAATGACATCTTGGTCTCGGGAATCCTGAAACTAGCAGCTCGGCTTATATGTTTAAACCTGTTTTCATACTCACAGTTTCCGATTATGAATGTCGTAGAGTTGAGCTTGGAGTTTGTTGGTGGTGTCGTGAAGTGAGAGGATGTCGCCCCATAGCTTTGCAGCTTCCTTCTCGTGTTCAAGCAATGAGTTCGTACACAATCTTGTGAAAGATATCCACTTCACGCTCGGCCATCTTCTTGTACTTGAAAACCTCTTGTTCTAGCTTCTCCATCCCGTCTTCCGTGCTGCCTTCTCCCTTGGGACCCTGGACATCTTTGATCTGCAGTTTTCCCTCGACGAGCATCAACTCCTTTGGATGCATCCTCAGCTCCTCCATGTACAAGTTGCCAACATCCTTGCTGGAGTTGTCCTTCGGAGCTTCCGACGAAGACATGGTGGCTCTAGATCCGAAGCAAATCCTGGCAGAGACAACTCGAAACAAAACACGTCGAAAACACGATATACGGACCTCCAGGGGTCCGGGGAATTATATAGCAAAAATTTTCTCGACAAAAGGAAAGTACCAGATCGAACCAGAGTCGGAAAGGGGCGACGAGGCGGCCAAACCATAGGGCGGCGCGGGCCCAGGTCAGGCCGCGCCGGCCTATGGTGCCACGCCCTCGTGCGTCCTTTCCACTCCGTTTCGAACTCGTAATTTCTCATATTTTCCAAAAACAGCAAAAATATAGTTCGGAAAATAAATTGCGTACTTTTCATTACCAAGCATCGTTACCTATTCGAAGTTGAGTTCCGCGGATCGTCAATTTGTCCTTTGATGAAAGCTTCCGTGTTTCCACTCGAATAATATCAACATCAACATTGTAAGAATCACCCGAGATATAATGCTTGAGTCTTTGTCCATTCACCACTTGCGTAGCATTGCCTTGGAGAGAGCTAATCTTGATTGCTCCCGAGCGATACACCTCCTCGACAACATATGGTCCTTCCCATTTCGAGAGTAATTTCCCCGCAAAGAATCCGAGACGAGACCGATACAATAGGACTTTATCCCCAATATTAAACTCTCTTTTGATGATCCTCCTATCATGCCATTTTTTAACTTTTTCTTTAAAGAGTTTAGCATTTTCATAAGCTTCGCTTCTCCATTCATCTAGAGAACTTAATTGTAACAACCTCTTATCACCTGCAAGTTTAGGATCTTTATTTAATTCTCTAACATGCCCTATAAGCTTTGTGTTCTAACGCTAAAGGGAAATGACAAGCTTTTCCGGAAACCATTTTATAAGGTGACATTCCCATGGGGGTTTTATAAGCAGCTCTATAAGCCCATAGTGCATCCTTCAATTTACTAGCCCAATTCTTTCTAGATTTATTAACGGTTTTCTCGCAAGATAGATTTAATCTCTCTATTTGATAACTCTACTTGACCACTAGTTTGAGGATGATAAGCGGAAGCAATTCTATGATTAATACCATACTTAGCAAGAGTTTTTCTAAAACCTCCATGAATAAAATGAGAACCTCCATCACTCATAATATATCTAGGTACTCCAAATCTAGGAAAAATAATATCTAAAAGCATTTTTAAAGAGGTCTCACCATCAAGCACTTTTTGTAGGTATGGCTTCCACCCATTTAGTAACATAATCAACAAGCAACAAGTATATGAGTGTTACCTTTTGAAGAGGGAAAAGGTCCCATGAAGTCAAATCCCCAACAATCAAACGGTTCAATAACAAGAGTATAATTCATTGGCATTTCATTACGTCCGGAGATATTACCAACCCTTTGGCATTCATCACAAGATAAAATAAACTTTCTCGCATCCTTGAAGAGAGTTGGCCAATAAAAACCTGATTGCAAAACCTTTTGCGCGGTTCTTTCTCCGGCGTGATGTCCTCCATAAGCACTACCATGACATTTACTCAATATCTCTTGTTGTTCATATTCGGGGACACATCTTCGCATAATACCATCCACTCCTTCTTTATATAAGTGTGGGTCATCCCGAAATAATGCCTCAAATCATAAAAGAATTTCCTCCTTTGCCGAGCTGAAAAGGTTGGAGGCAAGTACTTGGAAACAATAAAGTTAGCATAATCAAGCATACCATGGACCTGTCTCGCGAGCTCACCTTTATTACAGCCAATTGTTCATTTGGAAAACTATCATTAACAGGAACAGGATCATAAGCAATATTTTCCAATCTAGACAAATTATCAAGAACAGGATTATCAAGCACCTTTCCTATCTACAATATGTAAATCAAATTCTTGCAAATGTAAGTACCCATCTAATAAGCCTTGGCTTAGCATCTTTCTTTGTCATAAGGTATCTAATTGCAAGCATGATCAGTATGAATAGTAACTTTTGAATCAACAATATAAGATCTGAATTTATCACAAGCAAAGACTACAGCCTAATAATTCTTTTTCAGCTTGTAGCATAATTTCTTTGAGCAAAGATCAAGAGTTTTACTAGCATAATGAATAACATTCAATTTTTTATCTACTCGCCGTCCAAGAACAAATGCCTACAAGCAAAATCACTAGCGTCACACATAATTTCAAATGGTAAATTCCAGTCGTGGGGTTCAACTATAGGAGCAGCTTGTTAAGGCTTTCTTAAGAGTTTCAAAAGCTTCCTTACAATCATCATCAAAAACAAATGGTACATCTTTTTGAAGGAGATTAGTAAGAGGCTTTGAAATCTTGGAGAAATCTTTAATAAATCTCCTATAAAACCCAAGCATGACCAAGAACACTACGAATACCTTTAACATCCCTCGGATAGGGCATCTTCTCAATTGCTTCAACTTTAGCTCTATCAACTTCAATACCTCTTTCGTAAATTTTATGTCCCAATACAATTCCTTCATTAACCATAAAGTGGCATTTCTCCCAATTAAGAACAAGATTAGTTTCTTCACATCTCTCGCAAAACTTTATCAAGATTTCGCAAACAACTATCAAATGAATTCCCATAGACAGTAAAAATCATCCATGAATACCTCTACAATACTCTCACAAAAACCATGAAAAATAGCAGTACATGCATCTTTGAAAAGTAGCAGGAGCATTACATAAACCAAAAGGCATACGCCTATAAGCATAAGTTCCATAGGGACAAGTAAAAGTGGTTTTCTCTTGATCTTTAGCTTTAACAAGAATTTGTGAAAACCCGTAATATCCATCAAGAAAGCAAAAATGAGTATTTTTAGACAATCTTTCTAGCATTTGATCAATAAATGGTAAAGGGTAATGATCTTTCTTAGTAACTTTATTAACTTTTCGAAAATCAATGCACATTCTATACCCTACAACTACTCTTTGAGGAATGAGCTCATCATTATCATTAGGCACAACAAGTCATACCTCCTTTCTTGGGAACGCAATGCACAGGACTAACCCATCTACTATCAGCAATAGGATATATAATACCAGACTTCAAGAAGTCGTAATACCTCATTCCTTACCACTTCCTTCATCTTCGGAATTAGACGACGTTGAGGTTCAACAACAGAGCTTTGCATCATCTTCCATATTAATAGCATGTTGGCAAATAGATGGAGAAATCCCCTTTAAATCATCAAGAGTGTAGCCAATAGCTCCTCGGTGTTTCTTCAATATTCCCAATAACCTTTCTTCTTCAAACTCGAAAGCTTAGAACTAATAATAACAGGATATATTTTCTTATCATCAATATGAGCATATTTAAGATTATCGTGTAAAGGCTTTAAATCAAAAACAGGATCTTCCTTTGGTGGCGGTGTTGTACCCAAATCTTCCACCGGTAAATCATGCTTGAGAATAGGTTGGCGAAGAAAAATTTCCTCAAGTTCATCTCTTTCTTTCCTAAAAATTTCACTCTCGCTATCCTCCAAATGTTGCCGCAAAGGATTGTTAGGAACAAGAACAATAGATGCACATTGCTCCATTTTAAAATCATTACTAGGCAAATCAGATTTATAAGGAGTTTTAGTAAATTTAGAGAAGTTAAACTCATAAGATTCACCAGCAAATTTAGTCAAAATTTTCTCTTTCTTGCAATCTATAATAGCTCCACAAGTATTTAGAAAAGGTCTACCAAAAATAATAGGACAATAATCACTAGCAAGCAGTAACCTAGTACCAAAAAGTCAGCAGGATATTTAATCTTACCGCATAAGACTTCCACATCTCGAACAATACCAATTGGTGAAATAGTTTCTCTATTAGCCACCTGAATAACCACATCAATATCTTCAAGTTCACAAGAATCAATTTCGTGCATAATCTCCGTGTAAAGCTCATACTGAATAGCACTAACACTTGCACCAATATCACATAATCCATAATAGCAATGATCACCAATTTTAACGTACATCATAGGAACACTAGCTTGTTTGGGTTTATTAGGATGTGAAACAATATTAGAAGCATCTTCACGTAAAATAATATGACCATCCTCCACATTTTCAGATCACAAGATCTTTAACTATTGCAACAAAGAAGTTCAACTTTTATTTGTTCTTCAGGTTCTACAGTGTTTCTTTTCACTTTTATGAACTGCACTATTTATAACAGTAGTACTCTTTCATTTTAGCAGGAAAAGGAGTTTTTTCAATATAAGCTTCAGGAATAACGCGATCAGCAGGTTCAATTACAACACACTTATTAATAGATGAATCAATTTTATCTTTATACGGTTCATGATACTTATCAAAATTCTTCTTTGGCAATTCATAATGAGAGGCAAAAGCTTTATAAAGATTTACAGCGACTTGAGAATCAAGACCATATGTAGCACTCATATTACGAAATTTATCAAGTATCCATAAAAGCTTCAATGCATTTATAATCATAAATTATACCCGATTCTCTATCTTTGTCGTTCTCCCAACCTTCAGCATTTTCTTGGATTCGATCAAGAAGGTCCCTTTTAAACTCTTCTTTGTTGCGTGTAAATGATCCGGAACATGAAGTATCCAAGCAAGGTCTTGTCTTGAAAAGAAAGTCTTGCATAGAAATTATCAATAATAACATTACCAGGAAGCTCATGAATGGGGCATTTGAGCATTAAAGACTTCAATCTCCCCACGCTTGGGCAATACTCTCTCCATCATGAGGCCAAAAATTATATATGCGATTCCGATCCTTATGAATTTCACTTGGAGGATAGAACTTAGAATAAAACCGGGCACAATATCATTCCATTCAAGAGAATCCCCATTATCCAAGAATTTATACCAATGCGCCGCCTTACCGGACAGCGATAAGGAGAATAATTTCTTCCTCACTTCATCCACAGCAATACCTGCACATTTGAATAACCCGCATAATTCATGCAAAAACAGTAAATGATCACCAGGATGGACAGGTCCATCCCCTTCATAGCGGTTATCCATAACATGTTCAATAATTTTCGTAGGTATTTTATATGGTATTACTTCCTCACCTGGCGCCTCATCCACTACCGTTGCAGTAGTAGTAGATTTCCCAAATAGAAAATGAAGAGAAGATCTCTCCATAATGACTTATAGCAAGCAAGTAGAAATAAAATCAGCACAACAAGAAGGTTTTCCTTACCAATCCCACTTACCAATAGCGCTTCAGCTCCCCGGCAACGGCGCCGTAAAATAGTCTTGATGACCCACAAGTATAGGGGTGTATCGTAGTATCTTCGATAAGTAAGAATGTCGATCCCAACGAGGAGCAGAAGGTGTTGACAAGCAGCTTCGATGAAGGTTTCACTGTAAATGCTCACGGACAAGTATTCAGGGGGTTTTGATGTAACAGATGAAATAAATACGAGTAAGTAAAATGCGAGAGAAATAATTGCAGCGAGTGGCCCAATCCTTTTTAGCACAAAGGACAAGCCGGTTTGTTTACTTATAATGACCAAACGTTCTCGAGGACACACGGGATTTTAGTCTAATGCTTTCACTACATACGGCTAAATAATCTTCATTGTTATGATAAGTGTTGTGTGGGTGAACCTATGCTAATGTACTGCCCTTCCTAGGACTAAATACATACTTGTGATTATACCCCTTGCAAGCATCCGCAACTACAAGAAAGTAATTAAGAATAAATCTAACCACAACCTTAAACTCTGAGATCCTGCGATCCCTCCTGCATCGATATACCAACGGGGTTCAGTGTTTCGTCACTCCGGCAACCCCGCAATTAGCAAACGAATACAAGATGCATTCCCCTAGGCCCATAAATGGTGAAGTGTCATGTAGTCGACGTTCACATGACACCACTAGAAGAATAACACCACAACTTAAATATCACACCATTGAATATTACTCAACCATAGTTCACTACTAACATTTAGACTTCACCCATGTCCTCAAGAACTTAACGAACTACTCACGAGACATCATACGGAACATGATCAGAGGTGATATGATGATGAATAACAATCTGAACATAAACTTGGTTCAATGGTTTCACTCAATAGCATCAACAACAAGTAGAGATCGATACCGGGAGAGTTTCCCCTATCAAACAATCAAGATCAAACCCAAATTGCTACGGCGGTGACGAGGTGCTGCGGAGGAGATGGCGGTGATGACGGTGGAGATGATGATGATGGTGATGGAGATGATGTCCAGCTCGATGACGCGTGACGATGGCGTCGATTTCCCCTCCCGAGGGGAATTTCCCGGCGGATTCCTCGCCCGCCGGAGAGCTCTTTTCTCTCTCGGTGTTCTCCGCCCCGCAGAGGCGGCCGTAACTCTTCGCGAGGTACCCCTTCCGGCTTAGGTTTTCGGGACGAAGGATTTCGCGAAGAAAAGGAGGCGAAAGGGGTCGTGGGCCCTCCACACCACGTGGCGGCGCGGCCGTGGCTCTGGGCCGCGCCGCCCTAGGGTGTGGGCCCACCCCGGCTCCTCCCGGCTCCTCCTTCCGGCTTCCTTCGTCATCTTGAAGAATAGGATTTTTGGTATAATTTCCTTCCACAAGCTTGATCTTCCGAAATATTGCGTTCGACGGTGCTTTTTCCAGCAGTAATCTCGGCTCCGGCGTTCGATCCTCCAATAATGATGAAACATGCAAAATAGATGAAATAACATAAGTATTGTGTCCCAATATGAAATATATCGATGAATAACAGCAAATTATGATATAAAATAGTGATGCAATTTGGACGTATCAGGCATCCGGACCGGCGGCTTGCACTATGAGCGGGGCGATCGATTGTTTACTTTGTTCCCCGAGCTGGGCAACTTCTTTCCCCCTTTCTAATTTTGTCTCGGCCTTGTCCTCCAAGGCTTTCTTCTCCGCAGACTCTTGGTTCCTCTTGAACGCGAGTGCTTGCCTACGAAGTTCACGTAAATAGTCGTCGAGCGGATTCTTCGCGGCTTGGGACGGTGTGTTCAAAAATGACTTAGCCCATCGCTTTTCCTTGTCGAATATACCGGCTTGGGCTCGCCCTCTATTTTCCTCTTGACGCTCGCCTTCCATTTCTCTAAATCAGCAGCCGCGCCCGCCTCGACTTCCTCGGCACTACTTTCCCAAGGCCTCGTGGGGAGAGGCTTCGGTGATACCTCCGGTACCTTTGTTTTCTTAGGTACATAAGGGTCCGGGTTAATAACCCAGGATCGCTTCTGCTTCTTCGCCGGAGGTGGATTGGGGGGCGGTACCGGTGTCTGATCACCCGCCGGACGAGGACTGGGGGGCGGCGTCGGCTGACGTGAATGAGGTGTATTAGGTGAAGCACCACCGTCACCGCCACCGCCACCGTCACCGCCACCGCCACCGCCACCGTCACCGCCACCGCCACCACCACCACCGTACGGGGGTGGACTTGTTGGCGCCTCGCCTGGAAACTTGATAAATTTCTTCTGCCATAGAATGAACTGGCGCTTGACATCTCCAAGTCTTTTCACCCCTTCGGGTGTAGCAATGTCAATGTCCAGGTCCTCAAACCCTTGGACTATCTCCTCCACCGTGACACGAGCATAGCCATCTTGAATGGGGTTGTTGTGGTGGAGTGCTCCAGTGGTAAAGCACCGCCGATGGCTACCTTCATGGACATGTTCCCGATAGGATAATACGGATGACATGCTTTCATCTCCTTTATATCGTCCACGGGGTAGCGAGGAGGCTCCGGTGCAAGTAATCTCGACCACCGACCGAGGCTCCGGTGCAGTAATTTCGATCGTCGGTGCACCAGCCGGTGAGGCCTCCGTGGAAGCCACGCTGCTTCTTCTCCGCTGCTGGCTTCCGAGATCCATTGGATGATCTTCATGCTGCGCCCGAGCTGCATCTCTTTCGGCGACTAGTACACTCACGGTTTTCTTCATCACATCCATTTCCGTTACCAACTTCGCCACAACATCTGCATCCCGATCCATCTTTCTCTTACGGCTTCTGTAACCGTACGGGTCATCTTTCCGGGGAACCCTAGTTTCCACGAAATGTCCCCGGGCATGCCTCGTACACGTCCTCCGTGTTCAGGATTCCCGAGGGCTTTTGTCGTGGCGTCGTTCTCTCCGTTGAACCCGATCCTCCCTCTTGAGCATCCCTCATTGCCTCAATAAGGTTTTGGGTGGGTGTAATTATTTTGCCCTCGGTAAACACACTCCCTCGTCTCCGGGTTCAGCGATCCCCCATGCCCGTACCACCAGCTTTTGGCCCTTGGGTCCCATCCCTCCGTACCTGGACGGATTCCTCGCGCCCTCGGCCTCGTTCTCCATCTTCTCCCACTTAGGCTGCCAAAAGCGATACCCTCCTCGGCCCCATTTTATGATTGTACTCCTTCTTGGCCGCATTTTCCTTATTTTTTTTTCGATAGTTCAAGGAACTGCTCCGATTTCTTTTGCTTCACAAATTCTGGCCAATCATGTTGCAGTTTCTCATATTGTCCTTTGAAATCCGGAGTCTTGCCCTGGTTGACAAAGTCATGGGCTAGATTTTGCTTGTATTTCCGGAATGCGTTGGCCATCCTAGAAAGAGCGAACTCGTTTGACTAGCTTGCGCCTATTCTTGTTTTCCGCAATCTTGTTACCCTCCTCATCGTATTTGCGGTATTCCGGAGGTAGAACGAAATGTTCCATAAGCTTGTTGAAGCAATCTTTTTTTCTCTCTTATCGACAAAAGTGAAACCAACACGTGCCTTCTTTGGCTCATTCCACTCCTGGCGGGTGATCGAGACGTTGTCTCTAACAACGGCTCCGCATTGGCTGACAAACTTGGTGGCGTTCTTGCTAGGCTCCAGCGGCCTGCCGGTTGCTTCGTCGACAACATCGATGGTGCATGTTTCTCCTGCTTTCATCGTCTTGGTTGCGCCACGCTTTGACGACGACGTACTCGATTTTTTCGACGATCCGGCCGAGGGCTAAAATAAGAAAGAGAGTCGCGCGCGTTAGTACACACACATTTATTCAAATCAGTTAGTTGTATCACCAGATGCTCAATATGTATATATATATATACCTCGGCGCCGGAGGTGGTTGCTACTTCCAACTGAAGATCGTCGTTTATCGACGTTTCTTCCGCACCATCTTGCTGACAGCGCCCTTCATCTTCACCCTCAAGGTTCAGATAAGAAGAGATATCATCTTCTTCTTCTCCGGTCGGCACATATATAACATCGCCTTTTATGATGCCGAAGATATGGTCTTCGCCGACCGGATCATAGTTGTCCGTGAATTGGGTCAGCTCTATCGTCCGCCATATGTCGATCCTCGAAAACATGTAGTCAAAACAAATTAATTGTGTATATGCCAGCATTATCACATCTCTTCTACATATAAAGAGAGAGGGCGACGAGGGAGGCGAGAGGGGGGACGCGTGTATTAGATGTGTATATGCGGACGATCGACCCGCGTGACCGAGAGACCGGTGTGGCGGTGACCGAGAGGGCGGTGGCGGTGCCGAGGACACATAACCCTCGCCGCCCCCTCTCGATACCAAATAAAATGTTAAGTTAAAATTTTGATCATTAAGTCTAATTTTTCTTAAGTTAAAATTTTGATCATTAAGTCTAATTTTTCTTAAGTAAAATTTTGATCATTAAGTCTAAATTTTGTTAAGTACGGCCGGCCGGCGCGGTGAGAGAGAGAGGGCCGGCCGGCGGCGCGCGGGAAGGGGAGAGGAGGAGGGCGGCAAGGAGCACGGACGGTGAGAGAGAGACCGGCACGGTGGCGGTGGCGAAAGGGGGGCGGCGGTGGCGGTGGCGCCGCCCCGTCGCTGCGAAACAAAAAAAAAGCCCGCACATATACGGAGGGGGCGGCGAGGGGGACGAAGAATCGGGCGGGGAGCGCGACGGGACGTACTGGGCAGCGGCGGCGGCGGCGTCACGGCGCGTGTCGAGGTTGGCGGTGGCGGTGGGGAAGGAGGACGTACGGGGAAGAAGTCGACGAGCACGGGATTTTTCATAAATTTGACTTAGTTAAAATTTAGTTCTTTTTTGAGACAAAAATTATAAGTCAATTTTTAGTTTTTTTAAAGTCAAATTTTAGTTTTTTTTACACAATTTTTTTTAAGTCAAATTTGTAGTTCTTTTTTTAAGTCTTTTTGAGACTATTTTTAAGTTGCAATATACTTATTAATACTATATATTTATCAAGTTTTATGTTTTTTTTGTTAATTATCAAGTTTTAAGTTATTTTTTTTTTGTTAAAATTTAGTTCTTTTTTTAAACAAAGTTTTTAATTAAGTCAAAGTTTTTAATTAAGATAAAGTTTTTAATTAAGTCAAAATTTTAGTTCTTTTTTTAGTACCCATTTTAGTTCAATTTTTATTAAGTCTCAAAGTTGTAGTTGCATTTTTACTAGTTTTTAATTAAAAAAACTTATAGTTAAACAAAGTAAAAAACTAAAAAACTAAAAAAAAAAGAAAAAAAAAGGCAGCCGGCCGGGGCTGCGCGCTCCTCCGGCCCCCGGCCCTCTCTCTCAGCTATGCGCGCGTGCGGCGGCCGCCGGCGAGCAGAGCGCCGCCGGGGCGAGCATGGCGGCGGCGGCCCTGGCGCGCGCGCCTCTCCTCTCTCTCTTCTCCGCCGGTGATGACGAGGCGGCGCGGGTGCGACGTCACGGTGACAGGCCGGGCGGCGGCGACACGTATACGTACGGTGCGGCGGAGGGCGGCGGCGACGATGTCTGCGCGGCGACGGTGCGGCGACGGTGCGGCGACGGCGACGGTGCGGCGAAGCTCTCGAGGAGATCGATCGGCGGCAGAGACGGAGCGCGCGGCGAAGAAGACGAAGTGCGGGGCGTCGGTTGGGAGGCGATATTTATAGCCCCCCCCTTTAGTCGCGGTTGGGGATGAGGGCCGCGACTAAAGGGCACCCTTTAGTCGCGGTTGGGGAGGAGGACCGCGACTAAAGGCTTTTTTGACGGGTTTTCGTTCCCGCGCGCGTACAGACCTTTAGTCGCGGTTGGCCAGCCCAACCGCGACTAAAGGTGTTTTTCGAATTACTTTTTGTTTTTCAAAATGTTAGAAATACAGAAAAATTCAGAAAAATAAAACTAATTCAATTCAAAATTTTAAAAATACAAATAATATATCAAAAATTTCAGAAAAATAAAACTAATTCAATTCAAAATTTTAAAAATACAAATAATATATCAAAAAATTCAGAAAATAAAACTAATTCAATTCAAAATTTTAAAAATACAAATAATATATCAAAAAATTCAGAAAAATAAAACTAATTCAATTCAAAATTTTAAAAATACAAATAATATATCAAAAAATTCAGAAAAATAAAACTAATTCAATTCAAAATTTTAAAATACAAATAATATATCAAAAAATTCAGAAAAATAAAACTAATTCAATTCAAAATTTTAAAAATACAAATAATACATCAAAAAATTCAGAAAAATAAAACTAATTCAATTCAAAATTTTAAAAATACAAATAATATATCAAAAAATTCAGAAAAATAAAACTAATTCAATTCAAAATTCTAAAAATACAAATAATATATCAAAAAATTTAGAAAAATAAAACTAATTCAATTCAAAATTTTAAAAATACAAATAATATATCAAAATTCACATGATCCATTCAACAACTCTTCCCGCCCTGTCTTCTCGTTGGCCCCCTCTTCCCGCCTCTGTCTCCGCTCGACCCCCTTCCCGCCTTCTTTCTTCCCGCCACTTTCTTCCCGCCACTTTCTTCCCGCCACTTTTTTCCGCCTCTTTCTTCCCGCCACTTTCTTCCCGCCTCTTTCTTCCCGCCACTTTCTTCCCGCCTCCTGTCTTCCCGCTCCCATTTTTCCCGCCATTTGTCACTACATATATGTAGCCCGGCTTGGCCGGCATTATCACATCTCTACAATCTCTCATCACTCTCTCATGGCTTCCACCGCACCCACTCTAACCTACCGGCGAGGTGGAGGAGCTTTGCGCCTCGAACTACCCTTGCCCACCGGGCTACCGCGTCCCCGCCGGTCGGAGCCTAAGCGCCGGCGGCGTGCGCGGTCCCTCCCGTCCCTCGGGCATCGCGCGCCGGGCGGCCATCACGAACCACTACTACCTCGACCTCACGCCGGAGCAGCGGATGAATCCCCGCCGGCATCCCGATAACCAGCATACTTGGGACGCCTTCTTCATCAATCGGCGTGAGAGGGCGCTCGCCGGGTATGAGGAGGACGGTCCGCCTCCCGGAAACTTCCACGAGGCCGGCCGTCGGCTATGGTGGTACGGCCGGACTCGCAGAGCGTCATGGACTACATCACGGCCGGCGATATCCCCCGCCCGCGCTACCCTCGGTTCGAGCCACGAGCGCCGCCCGACGACAGCCGACGACGGCGAGCGGCGACGACGCCGGCAACTTAGAAGGCGACGACTACCGATACAACGGCGGCGGCTATGAAGACTACGAGTATGCATATTATACGCCTAGGCAGGAGTATGACTAAATCACTCCAAATTTCATGTATGCAGGAGTATGACTTAGTCACTCCAAATTTCCTATATGCAGGAGTATGACTTAGTCACTCCAAATTTCCTATATGCGGGAGTATGACTTAGTCACTCCAAATTTCATGTATGCGGGAGTATGACTTAGTCACTCCAAATTTCATGTATCATCAGTGCTATCTCGAGTCAATTGAATCATTCGAAAATGGACACCAAACACATCACGGGTAATATAATTCACATGATTCATTCAACAAAGTTTGGTACAATAATAAATTATTAATTACACATCATTTCTTCCCTTGTGTCCCTGCTTGCTTACGATTGTGCCGTATCCATGGAGCATCCTCATCATTTAACTTAATGCTTGGGTCGGTGTTCACTTTGAAGGGCGGAATTTCAGCAAACATATTATAATCTTCCGACATGTCTGTCTTGTCCTCCACTCCCACGATGTTTCTTTTCCCCGAAAGAACAATGTGGCGCTTTGGATCATCGCATGATGTACTGATCGTTTTCTTATCTTTCCGTTTCCTCGGTTTGCTACTCATGTCCTTCACATAGAAAACCCGAGCGACATCTTTCGCTAGGACGAATGGTTCGTCAAGGTAACCAAGATTGTTGAAATCCACCATTGTCATTCCGTATTGCTCGGTCCACCTTTACCCCACCTCCTGTTAGCTTGAACCATTTGCACCGGAACAAAGGGACCCTAAAGGAGGGTCCATAGTCAAGTTCCCATATCTCCTCTATGTAACCATAATATGTGACCTTTTGCCCATTCTCGGTTGCTTGCATCAAAGCGGACACCACTCGTTTTGGTTGGTGCTCTTTTTATCTTGGGTGATCGTGTAAAATGTATTCCCATTTATCTCGTACCCTTGGAAAGTCGTTATAGTCGAAGATGGTGTCTTGGCCAACATGTACAGCTGATCTACAACCTTATTGTCACTCATTAAATGTTTTCTCAACCAACTGCCGAAAGTCTCCATGTGGGCCTTCCTAATCCGGGATTCGAGGCTTCCCGGGGTTGTCCGAGCGTAAAATATTCTTGTGTTTCTCAAAGTACGGAGCCACCAAGCTGGAATTGGTCGGAAGCGTGTGGTGTGCTTCGGTCGGAGAATGGCCGTCCATACATATCATTGATTTCCTTCCGATCGTGCCTTTTCCACTTAGTCTCCCCTCGTGCCGCGATTGAGGAAGACCAATCGGCTTAAGGTCGGGAACAAAGTCAACACAAAACTCAATTACCTCCTCATTTCCATAGCCCTTGGCGATGCTTCCTTCTGGCCTAGCACGGTTACGAACATATTTCTTTAATACTCCCATGAACCTCTCGAAGGGGAACATATTGTGTAGAAATACGGGACCGAGAATGGAAATCTCATCGACTAGGTGAACCAGGAGGTGCGTCATAATATTGAAGAAGGATGGCGGGAACACCAACTCGAAACCGACAAGACATTGGATCACATCGTTCCGTAACCGTGGTAGAACTTCGGATTGATTACCTTCCGAGAGATTGCATTGAGGAATGCACATAGCTTCACAATGGCTACTCGAACATTTTCCGGCAGGAGCCCCTCAAAGCAATCGGAAGCAATTGCGTCATAATCACGTGGCGGTCGTGAGACTTCGGGTTTTGGAACTTTTTCTCCGCCATGTTTATTATTCCCTTTATATTGGACGAGAATCTTGACGGGACCTTCATACTCGCTCGGGCATTCAAAAAGATGACCTTCTCTTCTTTGGTCGGAGCGTAGCCGGCACGACCTTGAAACCGTTCCGGATGCGGGTCATCGGGGTCTTTCAAACTTTGCTTCGGTCCTGCCGTGCTTCCTTTGTATCATTTGACTTCCCATACACGCCCAAGAAGCTTAGGATGTTCACGCAAATATTCTTCGTAACGTGCATCACGTCGATTGCGGAGCGGACTTCTAGGACTTTCCAATATTCTAGCTCCCGGAATATAGATTTCTTCTTCCACATGGCTACGTGCCCGTCGGCTCCCTTCGGAACCGATTGTCCGCCAGGACCCTTTCCAAAGATGACTTTCAAACCCTTGACCATATCAAATACCTCAGCACCGAGTGTGTTCCGCGAGGCTTCGGCTGATGATCTGCCTTGCCGTTGTAATGCTTGCCTTTCTTTCTTACTCGGATGACCTTTCGGAAGAAATCGACGATGCCCAAGGTACACGTTCTTCTTACAATTTGGCAAATGTACACTTTCGGTCTCATGTAAGCAGGTGCGTGCATGCATTGTATCCCTTATTTGACGGTCCCGAAAGGTTACTAAGAGCAGAGCCAATCGTTGATGGTTACGAAAAGCAACGCTCGTAGGTCAAATTCCTCTTCTTTGTGCTCATCCCACACACGGACACCGAGTCTGCCCCACAGTCGTAAAAGTTCATCAACTAATGGCCTTAGGTACACATCGATGTCGTTGCCGGGTTGCTTCGGACCTTGGATGAGCACCGGCATCATAATGAACTTCCGCTTCATGCACAACCAAGGAGGAAGGTTGTAGATGCATAGAGTCACGGGCCGGGTACTATGGCTGGAGCTCTGCTCGCCAAAAGGATTCATGCCATCCGTACTTAGACCAAATCTTATGTTCCTTGCGTCGACTGCAAAATCTTTGAACTCTCTGTCGATCTTTCTCCATTGCGTTCCATCCGCGGGGTGTCTCAACTCCCCGTCCGACTTACGGTCCTCTTTGTGCCATCGCAACAACTTGGCATGCTCTTTGTTCTCGAACGGACGTTTCAACCGTGGTATTATAGGAGCATACCACATCACCTTGGCGGGAACCCTCTTCCCGGGTTTCGTCCCTCAACATCGTCACCGGGGTCATCGCCTCCGATCTTATAACGCAATGCAGGTGCATACCGGGCATTCATTCAAATTCTCGTATTCACCGCGGTAGAGGATGCGGTCGTTGATGCATGCATGTATCTTCAGAACCTCTAAACCTAGAGGGCGGACAACCTTCTTTGCTTCGTACGTAGTGGCGGGCAACTCGTTATTCTTTGGAAACATATTCTTCAACATTTTCAGCAAGTTTTCAAATGCCGAGTCAGCTACACCTGCTCGTGCCTTCCATCTCAGCAGAATCCGAGTGTGCAGCCCAGCTTTTTCAGACCATCATCGCATCCGGAGTACAGCGCCTTCCGTGATCCTCTAACATGCGATCCAAATTCTCCCTCTCTTTTTCAGTTTCGCAGCGTCTCCGTGCATCGGCAATGGTCCGACCAAGATCATCAACGGGATCATCACGTGCCTCTTCTTCACCTTCCCCTTCACCTTCCCCTTCACCTTCAGCATCCTCCATGAAAGTATCACCGAAATGAGAAAGATAGCTTTCATCATTGAAATCATCCCCTTCTTCATCTTCTTCCATTATAACCCCTCTTTCTCCATGCTTGGTCCAACAATTATAGCTTGGCATGAAACCGTGCCGAAGCGGGTGCATGTGAACATCTCTTGAGGAAGAGTAACCCTTCCGATTCTTACACTTAACACATGGACGAGATAACAAAACCCCCACTGCTTGTTCGCATTAGCCACTACGAGGAAATCTTTCAAACCCGTACCGAACTCGCCGGAGACTCGGTTACCGTACATCCATTGCCGATTCATCTGCATTATTATAATATAAAATATATAATTAACCATCATGCATTTGTTAAACTAACTAGCTACAAACAATATAAATTAAACAATGAACTACACACACATGCATATTTTATCAATGACGCATCAAAGGTTCAAGTTGCTAACCGCGATCGAGGAGGAAAAAATAAATGAGAAAGCTCAAGTGTGACTCCAACACTTCATATCATGTTTGTTTCATGCTCTTGGGGCATTTCATCGAACACCTTATGTGCATAAGAGGAACCAAAAGCAAACCTAACACTCACTTGTGAAGTTTGTGAAGAGAATGGCTCCAAATGGCTAAGTGTTGGCTGCTGGATGGGTATATATAGGGGAGGGGCTTTAGTCCCGGTTGGCCCGGCCAACCGCGACTAAAGGCCTTCGGGCACCTTTAGTCGCGGTTGGGCTGGCCAACCGCGACTAAAGCCCCCACGTGCACCAGCTGGCCACCGTGCGCCCAGGCCCGGAGCCTTTGGTCGCGGTTCGCCACACGAACCGCGACTAAAGACCCCATTAGTCGCGGTTCCTTTACCTTCGCGACTTATGGGGCTTCCCGGAAGCCTGTTTTTCCACCAGTGCTTGTTATGATTAAAGTCTTATTTATCATTGACACAAAAATCAACTTTTGAACATAGCACATTACCAAGTTTAAAGTTGCATAAAATTAAATAGGTCATTTGCAAAGTAAGTTTTTTCCTTAGGAAATTACCTCAAAACAAATTGAATCCTATCATCAAAAGGTGATTGCATCTAAGGAAAAATGAACTATTCCATCGCATAGAATATTATCCCTTAATTACCATATTTTAATGCTAGTAATCCAATGTTTTACCAAATACTTTTTTCATGTATTATATATATATATATATATATGTGTGTGTGTGTGTGTGTGTGTGTGTGTGTGTGTGTGTGTGTGTGTGTGTGTCTATTGACACCTAGAGAACATAATAGCACATAAACTAATGCATAGATGTATATGAAAGGACATGGAGTCCCCATGTGTGGTTTCGGTAATTGATGACAATCCCTATGGACTAATGGTTGTATTGAGACTCTCTCTTAGGTCGTGTCCATATGCAATGCTTGAACCATATGTTGGTCTCAAGATTGCAAGATGAAGAAGATCAAGTGCAATATAGAAGATGGATGAAGATGGTGTGGAAGAGGGATGAAGATGGTGGCATGCGTAGAAGATGGATGAAGACGGTGACGTGTATGTTGGATGAAGACGGTGGCATGTACAAGGTTGAATAGGGATGAAGACGGAGCTTACCGACTCGAGGGAAATGTGCAAGGTCAAGGTTTGTGCTCGGTAGGATAGTTGGTCACATCATCGGAGAGAGCTCAAACCTTGCATGCATTGCATCATGTTTCTTGGTTGTTGTTGGTTCTTATCCATGAGATGTTTTATAGCTTGTGTTCATTCTCATGACAAGCTCTAGCTCATCGAAAACGGATTCCAGATGCATCTCATGTTGCGTGTTCGAGTTGGATGATTTTCCCGGTTTACCGTATTGACAGGTTGCACCTATACATCTATAAGAAAATCATCCTCCACTTTTTTCCATATTTTCACCATGTGTGTAGGTAGCTCTTGTTGTCCTCTTTCTAGCAAAATTAGTTGCACCTCAATCGGAGTTTCCTATCCCGAATTATTGCGTTTCTAGTATTCCTCTTTGTATTAAAAAGGAAAAGGGAAAGTCTTGGGCCGGCCGGTACTACCGCTGGTGGTACCGGCCCAGTACCTCACATGCGCATTTTTCCCACTGGATCCAGCCCAAGACTCTTTCTTCCTTCTCAGCCCGCTCCAGCCTTCTCCCACCTTGGGCCGCCACCCGACCGGCCCAGCGCCAGCGCGCCTAGCCCGCACGAGGCCACCTCCGCTTGGCCCAGCTGCTGGCAGGCCCCCGCGCTCCGCAGCCCTTCACCACCCCGCTCGCTCGCGCGCAGCTCGCCTGCGCCGCTGGGAATTCCTATTCATCACCCGCGGGTGATGGTTACCAACCATCGCCCGCGTGGTTTCACCCGCGAGGTGTTTTTGGGCCGCGACCCATTAACCTGCTGGGAGGCTGTAGGCCTCGGTTTTTCTTGGTTTTCGTCAAGTTTTTTCTAGGTTTTTTGGGTTTCGGTTTCTTTCGATTTTTCTTTGTTTTTTTTACATTTTCTTCTTTTTTTCTTTTTGAACAAATTTTAAAGTGGAGCAAACTTTAAAGTTAAGAAAATTTCAAATTCAAAGAAATTTTCAAAGTAAGCAAATTTTTAATCTTAGCAAATTTCACATTTGAGCAAATTTCGAATCTGGGCAATTTTTAAATCTAAGCAAATTCGAATCTGGCCAAATTTGAAATCTAAGTAAATTTTTCGAATCTGGAAAATTTTGAAATAACCGATTAATGGGCCAGTCCCATTAACGGGTTCCCCTTAGCGATGGTTATAAACCATCGCTAAGGGGTGATGGTTAGGCACTCCCTGCGCCGCTAGCTCGCGCGAGATCGCTGCGGGAGTTGACGCCCCTCGATATCCCGCGTTGACCCGCACCTGCTGCTGGCTGTCGCGCGAGCGCAGACCAGCCCAACACGCCTCCACTCAGCTCCCGCCAGCCCAGATCAGTCCCAGGCCATATTTTCCATGTTTCTCTTCTGTGTTTTCTGCACTGTTTTATATGGGCGGTAGTACTGGTCCATAAGACGGTAGTACCGGCCCAAGATGCTCTTTTTGCCTGTTTTCTGTTTGTCTTTTCGGCGTGAGAGGTAGTACCGATCCCACAAGGGTAGTACTAGTCGGGCGCGGTTCTGGCCGTTTTTCTGCCCCAACAGCTATATTTTGGAGCCCCCTATATATACCCTTCTTCCACCTCTTGTCTAGTTAGCTCTTCCCCATATATTATCTCTCCTCCATTGTTGACTTTGAAAAGCTTGATCCTCCTCTTGACCCCCCACTATTTGTTGCATCTTTTTGGGGGAAATGAGAGATGAGATCTAGAACTAGTGCTCCACCAAGTGAATCTCTCTCCAAGTGAGGGGATCTTGCTAGATCTAGATCTTGAAGTAATTTGGTGTTCCTCCTCCTATTTTGTTCTTCCTCCCTTATTCTTCCAATAGCATTTGTAGCTTTGTTGGAATTTTGGAGAGAAGGACTTGGGCATCTTAGTGGTGTTCTTAGCCATTGCATTAGGTGCATCGGTTTGGGTTCTCTACGGTTTTCGGTCTCGTGTGAGTTCCCTCTAGGGTTCTTGGAACCCTAGAGGGCTTGTTGACCTTAGTGGTGTTGTTGCCTTCGTGGCATTGTCGCCTTTGTGGCGTGGTAGTATTTGTGGCATTGTTGCCTTTGTGGCCTTATCGCCTTTGTGGCGTTGTTGCCTTTGTGGTGCATTGTAGCCTTTGTGGCTTTGGAGCCGTTTGTAGCGCGTTGGGGCCTTTGTGGCCTTGTTGCCGTGTGTGGCGTGTTGTAGCATTTGTGGTCTTGTACTTGAGAGCCTCTGGTGTTGTGGAGTTTGCCTCAAGCTTGATACTTGGGTGTTTGCCCCAACCTTGTACGGGTTTGGTGACCACCCTCAAGGATCCCTTAGTGGATCGAGGCTTTCCCTTTGGTGGGAAAGGCTCGAGGATAATACGGTGGCCCTAGCGGCTTATTGGAGTGTCTCGTGCCTCCACACCGCTCCAACGGAGAGTACCACCCGCAAGGGTGTGAACTTCGGGATACATCGTCGTCTTCTCGTGCACCGGTTACTTCTCAACCCGAGCTCCTTTACCTATGCGCTTTACATTGTGATAGCCTTCGTGCTTTATGTTCTATATCTAGTTTGATATCACCTTGTTGCTCATCATGCTTAGCATAGGTTGTTGGTGCACATAGGCAAACTCTAGTTGATAGGTTTTGTGCTTAACAAGTAAACCTTAGTTTTATTCCGCCTTGTTAAGCCCTCAAGTAGAAGTTTTTACAGCCCGCCTATCCAGCCCCCTCTAGGCGACATCCTTGTACATTCAATTGGTATCAGAGATAGGGCTCTCTTATTTTATTGGGCTTCACCGTCTTGAGAGTAAAGATATCGGCTAGAGGATTAGTGCACAATAACACTTTTACATTTGATGACACTAACTATGAGCCTTGGAAATTCTACGAACTTTATTATTTTCGGGGCATGCACCCACATATGTAGCAAATTTTTGATATGAGTTTTCTCCTCCTAAGGATCCACAAAATCCATCTTATGAGGAGAAGAAAAACTCTTATCTAGATACTCAAGCTACTAAAGTGCTTTGCTATGTTGTGAGCCATGTCAAGCTTCGTTGCTGATGTGGCTAGAACTGACAGAGAGAAATCGATGGAGTTGTACATAAGATGGTGGTCAAGCAGATTGGCGAGGAAGATATCGTTCCTTGGGTGATAACTGTGACGATGATTATGAGGCGACGACTGACATGCTTTCTGCAAATCAAAAGGCTAGCTCTCTGAAACTAATGGACGAAGATGGTAACATAAGCGTGACCTCTCCTAAGGTGGACTTGTAAGTTCAAAATTGACTGTGAGTATGTGTGCTTTGTGTAACTCTCAGTAACCTTGTATTATGTGGTTTCGTAAATGAAACCCGGAGGGAGACTCTGTTTTCAAAAATATGAAATTATTTTAAAAATAAATTAATTAAATGTGGAACTTTTTTGTAAACCAATAACTGAAAAAAATAGTATGGAACTACGAAGTATTTTCTTTTCTACATTTATCCGATTTTCTCTCGCGAAGAAAACAACAGCACTGTACCACGCACTCCCCTACGATTGGATTCCGGGGCCATCCTTTGCCGATCCGCACCCAAACCCTAACCTTGTAAAACCCCTCCTCTCCGATGGCCGCCGCCTCGCCGCCGCCCTCCCCGCCCCATCCGAAGCGGCCCAAGATGTCCTCCTCCTCCGACCCCGAGCCGGAGCCCGCCTCGCTCTCCGCCGCCGGCGCGGATCCCGGGCAGGCTCGCCGCCGCTACAAGCGCCGCAAGGTGGCCATCCTCCTGGCCTACCTCGGCGCGGGATACCAGGGTATGCAGAAGAATCCGGGCGCCCGCACCATCGAGGGCGATCTCGAGGAGGCGCTCTACCAGGCGGGCGCCGTCCCCGAAGCCGAGCGTGCCGCGCCCGCCCGGTACGAGTGGGCACGCGCCGCGCGCACCGACAAGGGCGTGAGCGCCGCGGCGCAAGTTGTCTCCGGCCGCTTCTACGTCGACCCGCCGGGATTCATCGAGCGCCTAAATGCCAAGCTCGCGCCACAGATCCGGGCCTTTGGCTATGTGCGCGTCACCAACTCGTTCAGCGCCAAGAAGTTCTGCGACCGCCGGAGGTATGTGTATCTGCTCCCCGTCTTGGCGCTCGACCCCAGCGCCCACCCCGACCGCGAGGCTGTCAAGGCCAGCGCGGGGAGTGGCAACGAACTTGCCAAGTGCTTGGAGTGCTCGGAGAGAGGCAGGAAGGTGCCAGATATTATGGGCCGGGAGGGGAAGTTGCCCAACAATGAGGAGGAGAAGGTTCTTGATACTTCGGGAGGGGAAACTGTGCCAGCTCATGGCGAAGTAGGATCAAACGGGAATGCAAATTCTGTTTCAGCTAGCTCTGGTAATGGAACAGCAGCTCTGAATGCTGAACCGGGATCAAATGATGCAGAAAAGTGTGATATTGAACAAGATATAGCTAAGAAGGAGCATAATTCTGAGCCTGTGGTCAGTGAGGAGGAGAATGTGCAAGCTATGGATATTCAGAAGGGAAATGGAGAAGAAAGTCCCCAAAGCACATTTGCTTACACTAATGAAGTGAAAGAGAAGTTTAGTAGGATCCTCAAGCATTATGTTGGAACCCGCAATTTCCACAACTTCACTACAAGAACTAAGGCTGAGGATCCTGCAGCCAAGAGGTTCATCATTTCATTCACTGCTGATCGTGTTGTTAGCCTTGATGGGATTGATTTTGTCAGATGCGAGGTTGTCGGGCAGAGTTTCATGCTTCATCAAATCCGGAAGATGGTAGGCCTTGCTGTAGCAGTGATGAGGAACTGTGCACCTGAGTCAATATATGATGTAGCATTCCGCAAGTAAAGCTCTTAACCTGTTATCATCTGACTCAGTGACACATTCTGTTCAGTTTATATCTGCGTGCTGACTCTTCTGATTGTGCCATTTTCGTCTTACAGGGATATCAGACTTAATGTGCCCACTGCACCTGAGGTTGGACTGCACCTAGATGAATGTATGTTCACCTCATATAACATGAAATGGAAGGATACACATGAGGCAGTTTCAATTGAACCCTATGCTGAGGATGCTGAAGATTTCAAGATCAAGTACATATTCCCTCATATTGCTGCAATGGAACACAAGGAGGGAGCTGTAGCTCTCTGGTTGCACTCATTGAACAGCAGGAACTATCCAGATTTCCGCTACATGGAGACCACTGGATCTGAGGCTAGGGTTGGGGCTGGAGTTGGGAATACAGAAGAAGCACTAGTTCCAGCTGTGGCTGGAATTGATAACATGGATAAAGCACAAGATCCAGTTGTGGCTGGAGTTGAGAATATTGAAGAAGCTCAAGATCCAGTTGTGGCTGGAGTTGAGAAGGTGGAAGAAGCACCAGTGCCAATTGATAATGTAAGCAACTAAGCACTTTTGCAAAGGAACTTGTAAGTCTGATTGTTCTATGTATCCGGATAGTTTTCAAACATTGCTTGCAATAAAAGACATGATACCAAAGGTTGCTTCTTTTGTCTTGTGAAGTATGAAGCACAGAGATCTAAGAAGAATGGTTATCTGCTTTAGTACTTCCTCATTGCAAAACCTGCTATGGCCTAGATCCGTTTTCCCAGATCAGAACTTTTAAGTTGATTGATTTAATATATTAAACTTCGCTACCCTCAGACAGTTTTGTGTCAAATTATGCTACCTGCAAAAACTTTGCCAAAACTGCCATGGAGTTCATTTGGTACTATTTCTGTAATCTGGGCCTGAGATTTGTTGTCTTATCAGATTAAATTGTAGCAGTGCCATTATCTGTATGTAATCGTATTGTGTGTATTCGTGCTGTCAAGATACAAATCGATACAGGCTTATATCCATACTATGATAATAACTGCTATTCATTTTCTGTTACTTAACAGATCTGTATTCATTTGCCTGCAAAGGGAACCTCAACATTACTTACATGATTTTACTCATTTTGCTGTATTTTAAACGTCTTCCGATAATTTTACTTTAGTGGCCGTATGCTTTCCCACTTACCACACTTGTGTCCTGGTTGCTGGTATATGGCTTATCCTGCTATGGCTAACTGTCAAATACAGTAGAATGCAGGTAAGAGCACACGGAAGAATCCTGGATGGCCCATTGCCAATACGTTCCACCATTCTGCTTCTCGATGAACACAATTGAGTTCAGATGTTAGTAGTTACTCCAAACTTACCATGGATGTTCATGCTAATATTTTTATATTTTCTGGCTTGTTTGTCTGCAGTCCATTTTGAAAAAGCAATTCCCCAGTCTTTTATTGTTGAAGGAGCCTTGCTCTTGTTTTGGAAGAGCAATCCTCCAGTTCTTTTATTTGCGAAGGAGCTTACTCTTGTTCTGTGCAGTAAACATGATATCTGCAATCCTTGCTCCATTAACGTCAGTGGTTCTATGCTTCCTGTCTGGATATAAATGATGCCGTGGTTTAGGATATAAGGGAATAGACGAGCCACAGAAGATTTTGAATTATCAACCTCTTCATCATTTCTTATGCTTTCACTAATTCTATTTTGTACAAATTCTAGTTACAAACAAAGATCGATCAGCCTGCTACACTAGAACAGGATGCTGAAGCCATTGTCTACACTACAACCGGACCCTGAAGGGATCACACGATCCCTGTACTAGAGATGCAGCACAGCGAGTGCAGGCATGCCGAGGTGTACATGGACACGCCATCAAACATGAAGTGGTGGTCAGCGGCCTTGACCAGGCGGCGCTCGAGTTCGTCGTCATGACGGTGTGCCCACTCCAGGACCTCCAACCCTCTCTTGTTCACGTGTGCCCACAGGTACTCAACCCTGCCTGCTCATGTACCTCAACTTCAATTTGGTGATAGCCGTTGGATTGAGATGTAATTGATGGATCAGGTGCATCATACCTGGAACTGAAGAAAAAACAACCGAAAGAGGTGACTGAGATTACATGACGGATGTAGTTGAAGCAAACTTTGTGTGGAATGGCGAAAATGTAGTAGGCTGTGTGTGGCAGGTTCTTTGCTTTTATTCTGTTGTTATTTTAGGCTTTGTGAGTGATCCGCATGTCGGGGAGTAATCAAGTTTGTATAGTTTTGATCTGGTTTTTCCTTATAAACTGGATAATTTTCCTTTCTTCTCATGTGTCTCGTGTCTAAACTCATTGGATCTCCGTGCGTATGCCAACCCATGTTAAGTATTGTTGATATAAGACACCAACACCCGCATAGGAAACATTACCAGTCTCCACCGGGATGAGGGTTGCGAGCGGCTTAAAACTTTATATAACGAAGACAAGCCGCTTGTACAGACATGCTAAACTTATATGTATCTATTTACATGTGAGTTAGACAATCATATCAAGATATTTTGTAGACATGTACATCTAGATCTCTCTACAAAGGTGTTGAAGCATATGTGAACACAAATAAACACGTATATTTGAATGGTACAAATATTCTACAAGGACATACAACTTTGTACACTTAAAATTATATATTCAGTAACTTATTAAACAAAATATTGTTAAAAAACTCTACAATTAAGTATGTCTCCAATTAATCGCAAATGTCTTATGATAACAAACCTTACAATTATACAACAATAATATTGTGCGTAATATTTTTCCATCGCGGTCATCGCCTTATCTTGTTAATTTTACTACATAGGGATTATATAACTAAGATGATGGTATGGGAAAACAATTTATATAGGAGTACAAAGGTTTAGTATAAACAACTTTCCATGACCTACTCAAGAACCAGCTAGAGAAGTGAAGAAAAACAATGACTTGAGAAACTTGAAACGTCCGTGAAGAATTGGATGAATAAAAAAAGGAAAACTTTAAAGAGGAGAGACATGACAACGTGGGGAAAAGATTCAGGGGTTTTAGTACTTACATATAAGATAAAATGAAATCTTAGTTTATTGATTAGCCTTACTCTTGTCTCCTCATGGAGGTACTTCATCGCCCCGTCAGTGATTCTGGTTAGTACTCTTCAATGATTTGGGATGCTAAATTGTAAATTAATTCTATACATGTGCCTCGTCCAACTTTATATCTGTACCAAACTCCAAGTCGGTAAATATTAGATGCCATTATTTTGAATTTATGGAAACATTTGAGTAATATCATCTTCATCTTATGGTTCTGCTCCGCGGATGCCGTCAATGGTGGGAAATTGGGCACACATGTTTTGGCAGTGTTAAATGTTTTAAGTCCATTTCTGAACTTGTCACCATGTTATGGATTTGTCTCGTGTACATTATCCATGATGGACTATCATATCTATGCAAACTTTTGATGTACTATGCAATGGATGTGACCTTATAGACTATGTTATCAATTCGAACATTTGATGGACTATGTGAGTCGACTCGACAATCTTTGTGACTTATGTTATCCAATACGGACTATGTTGATATCGGCTTGTTGGCTTGTGATGATCGAGTTGATGATGTCACATATATGTTGAATTGTTTGTTAAATGTCTGTAATTTGTGTAATAAAACGTTGGTGAGGGCATATTCAAAGCCTTCATCATGACAGACAAAACTAAACGTTGCATTTTCATTCTCCTCATCATCAAGCGCATGAGGGGGCTACGATCTACAAGCTGATCTTGAATGACCCACACCTAAACCAGACACACTAGCATAAAGCACGAACACCGGATCATCACGTTCCAAGAGGGAACAAATCTTAGAGCATCTCCAGCCGCGTCCCCCCAAATCGTCCCCCAAATTGCGTCGGATCGAGCGTTCGGGGGACGCGTTTTCTTCGTGCCGCGTTTGGGGATATCGCTCCTCAGCCGCGTCCTCCAAATAAATAAAAGTGCATGACAATAAAGGTTTTCATTTAAATTTAATTATATTTTACAAGTTTGAATGAAAACGACTAGATTATCTAACCCTTGCCTACTTGCCGCCTGGCGGTGCGTTCGACGACCCTGCCCCGTCGTTGCCTCCCCTTCGCTGCAGCTCCTGCGCCGCACGCCACCTCTCCCTACGGAGCGTGACGAGAATACGCCGGTGCTCGATCAGCGCGTCGTCGTCTGCCCTCCTGCTGTTGGCGTGGTAGTTGACACACGTCTGTTGGGAACCCCAAGAGGAAGGTGTGATGCGTACAATAGCGAGTTTTCCCTCAGTATGAAACCAAGGTTATCGAACCAGTAGGAGTCAAGGAACACGTGAAGGTTGTTGGTGACGGAGTGTAGTGCGGCGCAACACCAGAGATTTCGACGCCAACGTGGAACCTGCACAACACAATCACAATACTTTGCCCCAACTTAACAGTGAGGTTGTCAATCTCACTGGCTTGCTGTAAACAAAGGATTAAACGTATGGTGTGGAAAATGATGTTTGTTTGCGAAGAAAAGTAAAGAACAGAGTTTGCAGTAGATTGTATTTCAGATGTAAAAGAATGGACCGGGGTCCACAGTTTACTAGTGGTGTCTCTCCCATAAGATAAATAGCATGTTGGGTGAACAAATTACAGTTGGGCAATTGACAAATAGAGAGGGCATAACAATACACATACATATCATGATGACTACTATGAGATTTAATCAGGGCATTACGACAAAGTACATAGACCGCTATCCAGCATGCATCTATGCCTAAAAAGTTCACCTTCAGGTTAGTATCCGCACCCCTTCCAGTAAGTTGCAAACAACAGACAATTGCATTAAGTATGGTGCGTAATGTAATCAACACAAATATCCTTAGACAAAGCATTGATGTTTTATCCCTAGTGGCAACAACACATCCACAACCTTAGAACTTTCTGTCACTGCCCTGCATTCAATGGAGGCATGAACCCACTATCGAGCATAAATACTCCCTCTTGGAGTTACAAGTATCAACTTGGCTAGAGCCTCTACTAGCAACGGAGAGCATGCAAGAACATAAACAATATATATATGATAGATTGATAATCAACTTGACATAGTATTCCATATTCATCGGATCTCAACAAACACAACATGTAGCATTACAAATAGATGATCTTGATCATGATAGGCAGCTCACAAGATCTAACATGATAGCACAATGAGGAGAAGACAATCATCTAGCTACTGCTATGGACCCATAGTCCAGGGGTGAACTACTCACACATCAATCCGGAGGCGATCATGGTGATGAAGAGTCCTTCGGGAGATGCTTCCCCTCTCCGGCAGGGTGCCGGAGGCGATCTCCTGAATCCCCCGAGGTGTTTGGCGGCGGCGACGTCTCTGGAAGGTTTTTCGTATCGTGGCTCTCGGTACAGGGGTTTTCGCGACGAAGGCTATAAGTAGGCGGAAGGCCAGAGTCGGAGGGATGACGAGGGGCCCACACCGTAGGGCAGCGCGGGCCCCCCTCTGGCCGTGCGTCCCTATGGTGGCGGCGCCTCGTCGCCCCACTTCGTATCCCTTTCGGTCTTCTGGAAGCTTCGTGGAAAAATAAGACCCTGGGCGTTGATTTCGTCCAATTCCGAGAATATTTCCTTTGTAGGATTTCTGAAACCAAAAACAGCTAGAAAACAAAGAATCGGCTCTTTCGGCATCTCGTCAATAGGTTATTGCCGGAAAATGCATAATAATGACATAAAGTGTGTATAAAACATGTGAGTATCATCATAAAAGTAGCATGCAACATATGAAATTATAGATACGTTTGAGACGTATCAAGCATCCCCAAGATTAGTTCCTACTCGCCCTCGAGTAGGTAAACGATAACAAGGATAATTTCTGAAGTGACATGCTATCATAATCTTTATCAATACTATTGTAAAGCATATGAGATGAATGCAGTGATTCGAAGCAATGATAAAGACAATGAATAAATAACTGAATCATATAGCAAAGACTTTTCATGAATAGTACTTTCAAGACAAACATCAATAAGACTTGCATAAGAGTTAACTCATAAAGCAATAAATTCTTAGTAGAAAATTTTGAAGCAACACAAAGGAAGATATAAGTTTCAGCGGTTGCTTTCAACTTCAACATGTATATCTCATGGATAATTGTCAACGCAAACTAATATGATGAATGCAAATAAGCAAGCATGTAGGAATCAATGCACACAGTTGACACAAGTGTTTGCTTCTAAGATAGAAAGAAGTAGGTAAACTGACTCAACATAAAGTAAAAGAAAGGCCCTTCGCAGAGGGAAGCATGGATTACTATTTTTGTGCTAGAGCTTTTCATTTTGAAAACATAGAAACAATTTTGTCAACGGTAGTAATAAATCATATGTATTATGTATAAGACATCTTATAAGTTGCAAGCCTCATGCATAGATTACCAATAGTGCTCGCACCTTGTCCTAATTAGCTTAGATTTACATGGATTATCATTGCATAACATATGTTTCAACCAAGTGTCACAAAGGGGTACCTCTATGCCGCCTGTACAAAGGTCTAAGGAGAAAGATCGCATTTGATTTCTCGTTTTTGATTATTCTCAACTTAGACATACATACCGGGACAACATAGATAACAGGTAATGGACTCCTCTTTAATGCATAAGCATTCAACAACAGGTAATATTCTCATAAGAGATTGAGGATTGATGTCCAAACTGAAACCTCCACCATGATTCATGGTTTTAGTTAGAGGCCCAATGTTCTTCTCTAACAATATGCATACTCAAACCATTTGATCATGATAAATCACCCTTACTTCAGACAAGACGAACATGCATAGCAACTCACATGATATTCAACAAAGGTATAATAGTTGGTGGCGTCCTCAGAAACATGGTTACCGCTCAACAAGCAACTTATAAGAAATAAGATACATAAGCTACATATTCTTCACCACAATAGTTTTTAAGGCTATTTTCCCATGAGCTATATATTGCAAAGACAAAGAATAGAATTTTAAAGGTAGCACTCAAGTAATTTACTTTGGAATGGCAGAGAAATACCATGTAGTAGGTAAGTATGGTGGACACAAATGGCATAGTTTTTGGCTCAAGGATTTGGATGAACGAGAAGAATTCCTCTCAATACAAGGCTTAGGCTAGCAAGGTTGTTTGAAGCAAACTCAAGTATAAACCGGTACAACAAAACTTACATAAGAACATATTGCAAGCATTATAAGACTCTACACTGTCTTCCTTGTTGTTCAAACACCTCACCAGAAAATATCTAGACTCTAGAGAGACCAATCATGCAAACCAAATTTTAAAAAGCTCTATGTAGTTCTTCATTAATTGGTGCAAAGTACATGATGCAAGAGCTTAAACATGATCTATATGAGCACAACAATTGCCAAGTATCAAATTATTTAAGACATTATACCAATTACCACATGAAGCATTTTCTCGTTTCCAACCATATAACAATGAACGAAGCAGTTTCAACCTTCGCCATGAACATCAAAAAATAAAGCTAAGAACACATGTGTTCATATGCAACAGCGGAGCGTGTCTCTCTCCCAAACAAGGAATGCTAGGATCTGATTTTATTCAAACAAAAACAAAAATAAAAACAAACAGACGCTCCAAGTAAAGCACATAAGATGTGACGGAATAAAAATATAGTTTCACTAGAGGTGACCTGATAAGTTGTCGATGAAGAAGGGATGCCTTGGGCATCCCCAAGCTTAGATGCTTGAGTCTTCTTAAAATATGCAGGGATGAACCACGGGGGCATCCCCAAGCTTAGACTTTTCACTCTTCTTGATCATATTGTATCATCCTCCTCTCTTGACCCTTGAAAACTTCCTCCACACCAAACTCAAAACAAACTCATTAGAGCATAATCAAAAATTCACATATTCAGAGGTGACATAATCATTCTTAACACTTCTGGACATTGCACAAAGCTACTGAAAGTTAATGGAACAAAGAAATCCATCAAACATAGCAAAACAGGCAATGCGAAATAAAAGGCAGAATCTGTCAAAACAGAACAGTTCGTAAAGACGAATTTTTCTGGGGAACTTAACTTGCTCAGATGAAAAAGTTCAAATTGAATGAAAGTTACGTACATATCTGAGGATCACGCACGTAAATTGACAGGTTTTTCTGAGTTACCTACAGACGGGGCTGCTAAATTTCGTGACAGCAAGAAATCTGTTTCTGCGCAGTAATCCAAATCTAGTATCAACCCTACTACCAAAGACTTTACTTGGCACAACAATGCAATAAAATAAAGATAAGGAGAGGTTGCTACAGTAGTAACAGCTTCCAAGACTCAAATATAAAACAAAAGTGCAGAAGTAAAATAATGGGTTGTCTCCCATAAGCGCTTTTCTTTAACGCCTTTCAGCTAGGCGCAGAAAGTGTGAATCAAGTATTATCAAGAGATGAAGCATTAACATCGTAATTTGTTCTAATAATAGAATCATAAGGTAACTTTATTCTCTTTCTAGGGAAGTGTGCCATACCTTTCTTGAGAGGAAATTGATACTTAATATTACCTTCTTTCATATCAATAATAGCACCAACAGTTCGAACAAAAGGTCTTCCCAATATAATGGGACAAGATGCATTGCATTCAATATCCAAGACAACAAAATCAACGGGGACAAGGTTATTGTTAACCATAATGCGAACATTATCAATCCTCCCCAAAGGTTTCTTTATAGCATTATCAGCAAGATTAACATCCAAATAACAATTTTTCAATGGTGGCAAGTCAAGCATATCATAGATTTTCTTAGGCATAACAGAAATACTTGCACCAAGATCACATAAAGCATTACAATCAAAATCATTGACCTTCATCTTAATGATGGGCTCCCAACCATCTTCTAGCTTCCTAGGAATAGAAGTTTCAAGTTTTAGTTTATCCTCTCTACCTTTTATGAGAGCATTTGTAATATGTTTTGTAAAGGCCAAATTTATAGCACTAGCATTGGGACTTCTAGCAAGTTTTTGTAAGAACTTTATAACTTCAGAGATGTGACAATCATCAAAATATAAACCATTATGATCTACAGCAATGGGATCATTGTCCCCAATATTTTGAAAAATTTCAGCAGTTTTATCACAAACAGTTTCAGCAGTCTTAGCAATTTCAGCAGTTTCAGGCAGTTTTGCACGCTTTGCACTAGGAGTAGAACCATTGCCAACACCAATTATTTTACCATTGATAGTAGGAGGTTTAGCAACATGTGAAACATCATCATTACTAGTGGTGGTAATAGTCCAAACTTTAGCTACATTATTCTCTTTAGCTAGTTTTTCTTCTCTTTCCCACCTAGCATGCAATTCAGCCATCAATCTAATATTCTCATTAATTCGAACTTGGATGGCGTTTGCTGTAGAAAATGACTTAATATCTTTATCTTCTTTAGGCATAACTTTCAATTTTAAAAGATCAACATCAGAGGCAAGACTATCAACCTTAGAAGCAAGAACATCAATTTTATCAAGCTTTTCTTCAACAGATTTGTTAAAAGCAGTTTGTGTACTAATAAATTCTTTAAGCATGGCTTCAAGACCAGGGGGTATACTCCTATTATTGTTGTAAGAATTCCCATAAGAATTACCATAACCATTACCATTATTAGAAGGATATGGCCTATAGTTGTTACTAGAATTATTCCTATAAGCATTGTTGTGGAAATTATTATTTTTAATGAAGTTCACATCAACATGTTCTTCTTGAGCAACCAATGAAGCTAAAGGAACATTATTAGGATCAACATTAGATCTACCATTCACAAGCATAGACATAATAGCATCAATCTTATCACTCAAGGAGGAGGTTTCTTCAACAGAATTTACCTTCTTACCTTGTGGAGCTCTTTCCGTGTGCCATTCAGAGTAATTTATCATCATATCATCAAGAAGCTTTGTTGCCGCCCCCAAAGTAATGGACATAAAGGTACCTCCAGCAGCTGAATCCAATAGGTTTCGCGAAGAAAAATTCAATCCTGCATAGAAGGTTTGGATGATCATCCAAGTAGTTAGTCCATGGGTAGGGCAATTCTTCACCAAAGATTTCATTTTCTCCCATGCTTGAGCAACATGTTCATTATCCAATTGCTTAAAATTCATTATGCTATTTCTCAAAGATATAATTTTAGCGGGAGGATAATATCTACCAATGAAAGCATCTTTACATTTAGTCCATGAATCAATACTATTTTTAGGCAAAGATAGCAACCAATCTTTAGCTCTTCCTCTTAAGGAGAAAGGAAATAATTTTAATTTTATAATGTCACCATCTACATCCTTATACTTTTGCATTTCACAAAGTTCAACAAAATTATTAAGATGGGCAGCAGCATCATCATAACTAACACCAGAAAATTGCTCTCTCATAACAAGATTTAGTAAAGCAGGTTTAATTTCAAAAAATTCTGCTGTAGTAGCAGGTGGAGAAATAGGTGTGCATATAAAATCATTATTATTGGTGCTTGTGAAGTCACACAACTTAGTGTTCTCAGGGGTATTCATTTTAGAAGTAGTAAATAAAGCAAACTAAATAAAGTAAATCTAGCAACTAATTTTTTTGTATTTTTGATATAGAAAGCAAACAAAGCAGTAAATAAAGTAAAGCAAGACAAAAACAAAGTAAAGAGATTGGATGTGGAGACTCCCCTTGCAGCGTGTCTTGATCTCCCCGGCAACGGCGCCAGAAAAATCCTTCCTGTTGGCGTGGTAGTTGACACACGTCTGTTGGGAACCCCAAGAGGAAGGTGTGATGCGTACATCGCCGAGTTTTCCTCGCATGAAACCAAGGTTATGTTATCACCAGAATTTAACCAAGTCTGGAGATGGGCCGTGATTAAATGGGCTTAGAAGATATACATGGAAGATACTCCCGAACCGGCCTTGTACAAGAAGTTTGGGCAAGATTGCCCGTGTATCTGTAAATATAGTAGGGTACGTGTCGGTTAGAATTAAGAGATAGAGTTTAGCTCGTACACGGTTGGGTTTATTCCCAAGTTAGAGAGTCTACGGACTATAAATATGTATCTAGGGTTATTGAGAAAGGAGAACGATCACGTTCACAACAAATCAATCTAGGCGCATCGCCACCCCTTTTTTCGAGGGTTTCTCCCGGGTAAGCAACATGCTGCCTAGATCGCATCTTGTGATCTAGGCAGTATCAGTTTATTCGTTGTTGGTGTTGCTCGTGCTGAAGCCTTTTTGATGGCGAGCAACACCCTTATCTTAGGTGTTTTGGGGTTGATGACAATGCTTTCACGATGCACTTGTTTAGCTACGCTTCCCCTCGATATCTAGCTGCCCTTACACCTATTTTAGGTGTAGGGGCAGCATCTTGCTTGTTCGTTATTTAGTAGATCTAATCCGTTATAGTTGCTCCTTGTTCTTCAAGGATTGGTTTGATATCCGTATGGTTAGGCCTTATAAACGGGTTGAAGGATCCGGTAGTGCGTAAGGTGTGGTTTATTAAGCTCTAGAGGGATTGTTCCGGGATCAACTTCACGTTGGTTTTTAGGCCTCTTTAGGGTTGGTTTTCCATCATCTTACGTATCTACTAGGCTCAATTACGCATAGGATGTTCCGATTATACGGTGAAAACCCTAGACTATCGTAGATTAGCTTAGCTTGATATCGATAAAGCATGATCCCCATGTCCTTATAAATCTAACATGAACCATGGGGCAATCGGCTCTTTGAGCCGATCCACGTAACAACTTAAGAGCCGATCGGGGCTCGTATTTAATGTTTACGTGTTTGCCATGCAGGAAACTAGTCGAAGCAATCCATCACCTTCCCGACTAGGTATAGGTCAGGTGGCACGCCCTCGTAAGCACCGAGACGCGTGTGCCGGAAGGCATTGCGGGCCGTCGCCCGAGGGACCAGGGTCGCCCGCAATCCCGGGAGCCTCCCGGCTCTACCGTGTTGCCCGTCGTTGCTCGCCGGTGGGTTTCGACCGCAACACATTCTCGGCACGCCCGGTGGGACACTCTGCAACAACATCGACGTCCGCGAAGCAACCATGTCAAAAGCTCGCGGAGGAGGTGGTTGGCGAACCGACCACGTACGCAGATCCGCCGAAGAGCGTAAGAAGAAGTATGATGAGATGAAAGCCATCTTGGAAGCCGATCTCATCGGCTCCTTCGTGAGGACCCGTTCACATGGCGTAAGGTGGAAGGGGTTCTCCCCTGAGGGCGTTCTTGACGGAGTGGACCTGTCCACCCCTTCGGAGAAACGTACCAGAGCTCTGCGCCAGGAAATCAATTACATGGCGGCTCATTCTCTACACCGCTATTCTGAAAGCCTGGTGAATACTTTAGAGCGCGTCGCGGTCCGTGCGGTGCAGGAAATCATGAAGCATCAGTACTCCCCGTCAGGACCTACCCTAGGGACTCACCAGGGAGAAGTACCGCTCCAGATCAGGCCACCGCTACCATTCGCGCTTGCAGCACCAGAGCCGTCGGGTTCACCGGCGTACGTCGTCTACAAGGTTGGAGGCGATCCTAGCGATTGCCAGTTCCTATATGAGCCGCCTAAGGAGATCCCGCATGGATACGTGTGCACATACGTGCCGGACCGCAATGCCTTGGCGCGCACCGGCCGGATTGCACCAACAGGGATTTCCGGAGCGAGACGCTGACAAGCAAGCATGGTTGGCTAAATATGCTACTGGAACGAGTCATGAGGGCTCGGTCCCTACAGCTAATACCATGGAACAGATCAGCACCATCTTGAGAGACCAATTCGGCATCTTGCCGAAGAGGAAAACAATCGGCTATTCCAAGCCGTACCCTGACGAGTATGACCTGATCCCGCTGCCACCCAAGTATCGGCTCCCTGAATTCTCAAAATTCAATGGAGCAGAAGGATCTAGCTCCATAGAGCACGTAAGCCGATATTTGGCGCAGCTGGGCATGATTTCAGCGTCAGACCAGTTACGTTTGAGGTTTTTCGCACAATCTCTGACGGGATCAGCCTTTGGATGGTACACGTCGTTGCCACCAAACTCAGTCTGGACGTGGAAGCAAATGGAGGAGCGAGTTTCACGTGCAATATCACTCGAAGCTACCGAGGCCGGCATTGCCGATCTAACACAAGTGCGGCAAAAGCGGGGAGAAATAGTATCCGAATACATCCAACGTTTCGAGATCGTCGGGAACCGATGTTATTCGGTTCGTTTATCCGAGAAGGAAGTAGTCGATCCGGCGCATCGGGCCTCGCAACGCCGATCAAGGATCCGACTTCCCAAGCGAGTACGGCTCATTGTCGCACATGGTACAGAAACTCACATCGTATGAGCAGCGGCACCCTGAATTGTACCAGGACAAGTTCAAGCGTCCGGTAGGCCTGGTTGAGATGGAAGAAACTGAAGATCCTGCACCAGACCGAGAGGTGGCTGTAGCTGAATGGGCTCGGGGGGCAAACCCCGTGTCCTGTAAATGGGTAAAACCACAGGGGCCTGCAAAAGGGTTTGACTTCGATTTGAGCAAAGCTGAGCAGATTTTCGATCTATTGCTCAAGGAAAAACAACTGAAGTTACCCGACGGCCATAAAATCCCTATAGCACAAGAGCTGAACGGGAGGCCGTACTGAAAATGGCATCACTCGTTCACCCATACCACCAATGACTGCATGGTGTTTCGGCAGCAGATCCAAATGGCGATAGAACAAGGCCGATTGCTCTTCGGACAGTTTGCCATGAAAGTGGACACGCATCCGTTCCCTGGCGTCAACATGGTGGAACCTAACCACTCCGCGAGGCATCGACTGGATTTCTCGTTCGATGTTAACATGGCAGGGCCTGAGCGCCACCATGGCAAGGATAAAGAGGAAAGCAGTCACTCCCGCAGCAAGGAAAAGGAGGAGGCCGATCCACGCGACCGGCCCCGATATGATGACAAGCGGTACCTCACCAAGGAACAAGTGAGAAGCGTGCGATACCAAAAACCACTTTCCACGCATCTCCTCAACAAATATGAGTATCAGTATGACCGACGTCGGTAGTACGACAGAAACAACGAGAGATACAATCGGTCCGATGAAGATAAAGGAAGGTACCGTCGGCACGACAGAGACAACGAAGGATGCGAGCACCGCGCTAAGGGGAGATCAAGGGAGCAGGAAGACATGGACAGACACTGGGACTGTCCCTTCTTTAAACACTGCTGGGACTCAGGGATGAGCCGATTGCCTACAATCGACAACTGCCCGGGGTGTAGACGCCGAAAGAAGGATGCAGGGGAAGTTTCAGTTTTCAAGCGTCTAGGACCTCTCTCGCCACAGAAGAAACGTGCTGAGTCCTCTCAAGATGAAGACTTTGAGGAGTCAGAAGATGAAGAAGAAGATAGGTACCACAGACCAAGGTGGTTCCCCGATGGACTCAACCACTCCCAAAAGCGTAGGGTTCAGCGACTGCGTAGCTTGGAGCAAGCCGAAGCGCGATACCTGCACACGTTGAGGAAAGCGCGGCCCGATCTGGCCGTGAAAATCCAGCAGACTTTGGACGAAGAGACTCGTCCACCAAAGAAAGTTTGGCGTCCCAAGCAAGAAAAAGCCGATGTGGGTACATCGGCTGGCACAAACATGGTGTTCTTCCTTCCATCAGAGTTTCGTGCCCCAGGAACTCAGGAAGTGCCGATAGCACAGTTTGACTGCGGTCCACAAACCGTCATCTTTGAAAAACCACGGGAGAAGGGCTACAAGCACATGAAGGCCCTGTACCTAAAAGGTTATATCAATGGGCAGCCCGTCGGCAGGATGTTGGTTGACACGGGAGCAGCGGTCAATATAATGCCATATTCCATGCTACGGCGTTTGGGACGCTCCAGTGCCGATCTGATCAAGACCAACGTCACACTAAACGACTTCAACGGCCAAGCATCAGGGACGCAAGGTGTCCTGAACGTGGATCTAACCATAGGCCGAAAGACGGTCCTGATGCGTGTAGTTGACACGTCCGTTGGGAACCCCAAGAGGAAGGTGTGATGCGCACAGCGGCAAGTTTCCCTCAGTAAGAAACCAAGGTTTAATCGAACCAGTAGGAGTCAAGAAGCACGTTGAAGGTTGATGGCGGCGGGATGTAGTGCGGCGCAACACCGGAGATTCCGGCGCCAACGTGGAACCTGCACAACACAACCAAAGTACTTTGCCCCAACGAAACGGTGAGGTTGTCAATCTCACCGGCTTGCCGTAACAAAGGGTTAACCGTATTGTGTGGAATATGATTGTTTGCAGAGAAAACAAGTAAAACAAGTATTGCAAGCAGATTTGTATTTCAGTATTAAAAGAATGGACCGGGGTCCACAGCTCACTAGAGGTGTCTCTCCCATAAGATAAAAGCATGTTGGGTGAACAAATTACAGTCGGGCAATTGACAAATAGAGAGGGCATAACAATGCACATACATGACATGATAAGTATAGTGAGATTTAATTGGGCATTACGACAAAGTACATAGACCGCCATCCAACTCGCATCTATGCCTAAAAGTCCACCTTCGAGTTATCGTCCGAACCCCTTCCAAGTATTAAGTTGCAAAGCAACGGACAATTGCATTAAGTATGGTGCGTAATGTAATCAACAACTACATCCTCGGACATAGCGCCAATGTTTTATCCCTAGTGGCAACAAGCACAACACAACCTTAGAACTTTCTCGTCACCGTCCTGGTGTCAATGCGAGCATGAACCCACTATCGAGCATAAATACTCCCTCTTGGAGTTAAAAGCAAAAACTTGGCCAGAGCCTCTACTAGTAACGGAGAGCATGCAAGATCATAAACAACACATATGTAATAACTTGATAATTAACATAACATGGTATTCTCTATCCATCGGATCCCGACAAACACAACATAGAGTATTACAGATAGATGATCTTGATCATGTTAGGCAGCTCACAAGATCCAACAATGAAGCACAATGAGGAGAAGGCAACCAGCTAGCTACTGCTATGGACCCATAGTCCAGGGGTGAACTACTCACTCATCACTCCGGAGGCGACCATGGCGGTGTAGAGTCCTCCGGGAGATGAATCCCCTCTCCGGCGGTGGTGCCGGAGGAGATCTCCGTAATCCCCCGAGATGGGATCGGCGGCGGCGGCGTCTCGCAAGGTTTTCCGTATCGTGGTTTTTCGCATCGGGGTTTCGCGACGGAGGCTTTAAGTAGGCGGAAGGGCGAGTCGGGGGCCTGACGAGGGGCCCACACCATAGGGCGGCGCGAGCCCCCCCTGGCCGCGCCGCCTTGTGGTGTCGCCACCTCGTGGACCCACTTCGTATGCTCTTCGGTCTTCTGGAAGGTTCGTGGCAAAATAGGCCCCTGGGTCTTCGTTTCGTCCAATTCCGAGAATATTTCGTTACTAGGATTTCTGAAACCAAAAACAGCAGAAAACGAGAACCGGCACTTCGGCATCTTGTTAATAGGTTAGTTCCGTAAAATGCACGAATATGACATAAAGTGTGCATAAAACATGTAGGTATCATCAATAATATGGCATAGAACATAAGAAATTATCGATACGTCGGAGACATATCAAGCATCACCAAGCTTAGTTCTGCTCGTCCCGAGCAGGTAAAACGATAACAAAGATAATTTCTGAAGTGATATGCCATCATAACCTTGATCATACTATTTGTAAACATATGTAGTGAATGCAGCGATCATAACAATGGTAATGACATGAGTAAACAAGTGAATCATAAAGCAAAGACTTTTCATGAATAGTACTTCAAGACAAGTATTAATAAGTCTTGCATAAGAGTTAACTCATAAAGCAATAAATCAAAGTAAAGGCATTGAAGCAACACAAAGGAAGATTAAGTTTCAGCGGTTGCTTTCAACTTGTAACATGTATATCTCATGGATAATTGTCAACATAGAGTAATATAACAAGTGCAATATGCTAGTATGTAGGAATCAATGCACGGTTCACACAAGTGTTTGCTTCTTGAGGTGGAGAGAAATAGGTGAACTGACTCAACATAAAAGTAAAAAGAATGGTCCTTCAAAGAGGAAAGCATTGATTGCTATATTTGTGCTAGAGCTTTTATTTTGAAAACATGAAACAATTTTGTCAACGGTAGTAATAAAGCATATGAGTTATGAAAGTTATATCTTACAAGTTGCAAGTCTCATGCATAGTATACTAATAGTGCCCGCACCTTGTCCTAATTAGCTTGAACTACCGGATCTTTGCAATGCACATGTTTTAACCAAGTGTCACAATGGGGTACCTCCATGCCGCATGTACAAAGGTCTAAGGAGAAAGCTCGCATTTTGGATTTCTCGCTTTTGATTGTTCTCAACTTAGACATCCATACCGGGACAACATGGACAACAGATAATGGACTCCTCTTTAATGCATAAGCATGTGACAACAATTATTATTCTCATATGAGATTGAGGATATATGTCCGAACTGAAACTTCCACCATGGATCATGGCTTTAGTTAGCGGCCCAAAGTTCTTCTCTAACAATATGCATGCTCCAACCATGAAGGTGGTAGATCTCTCTTACTTCAGACAAGACGGACATGCATAGCAACTCACATGATATCCAACAAAGAATAGTTGATGGCGTCCCCGTAAACATGGTTATCGCACAACAAGCAACTTAATAAGAGATAAAGTGCATAAGTACATATTCAATACCACAATAGTTTTTAAGCTATTTGTCCCATGAGCTATATATTGCAAAGGTGAATGATGGAATTTTAAAGGTAGCACTCAAGCAATTTACTTTGGAATGGCGGATAAATACCATGTAGTAGGTAGGTATGGTGGACACAAATGGCATAGTGGTTGGCTCAAGGATTTTGGATGCATGAGAAGTATTCCCTCTCGATACAAGGTTTAGGCTAGCAAGGTTATTTGAAACAAACACAAGGATGAACGGTACAGAAAAACTCACATAAAAGACATATTGTAAACATTATAAGACTCCATACCGTCTTCCTTGTTGTTCAAAACTCAATACTAGATATTATCTAGACTCTAGAGAAACCAAATATGCAATCCAAATTAGTAAGCTCTAAGTGTTTCTTCATTAATGGGTGCAAAGTATATGATGAAAGAGCTTAAACATGAGCAGAACAATTGCCAAGTATCAAATTATCCAAGACATTTTAGAGTTACTACATGTAGTATTTTCCAATTCCAACCATATAACAATTTAACGAAGAAGAAACTTCGCCATGAATACTATGAGTAGAGCCTAAGGACATACTTGTCCATATGCTACAGCGGAGCGTGTCTCTCTCCCATAAAGTGAATGCTAGGATCCATTTTATTCAAACAAAACAAAAAACAAAAACAAACCGACGCTCCAAGCAAAGTACATAAGATGTGACGGAATAAAAATATAGTTTCAGGGGAGGAACCTGATAATGTTGTCGATGAAGAAGGGGATGCCTTGGGCATCCCCAAGCTTAGACGCTTGAGTCTTCTTAGAATATGCAGGGGTGAACCACCGGGGCATCCCCAAGCTTAGAGCTTTCACTCTCCTTGATCATATTGCATCATACTCCTCTCTTGATCCTTGAAAACTTCCTCCACACCAAACTCGAAACAACTCATTAGAGGGTTAGTGCATAATAAAAATTCACATGTTCAGAGGTGACACAATCATTATTAACACTTCTGGACATTGCATAAAGCTACTGGACATTAATGGATCAAAGAAATTCATCCAACATAGCAAAAGAGGCAATGCAAAATAAAAGGCAGAATCTGTCAAAACAGAACAGTCCGTAAAGATGGATTTTATTAGGCCACCAGACTTGCTCAAATGAAAATGCTCAAATTGAATGAAAGTTGCGTACATATCTGAGGATCATGCTCGTAAATTGGCTTAATTTTCTGAGCTTCCTACAGGGAGGTAGACCCAGATTCGTGACAGCAAAGAAATCTGGAACTGCGCAGTAATCCAAATCTAGTACTTACTTGACTATCAAAGACTTTACTTGGCACAACAAAACATAAAACTAAGATAAGGAGAGGTTGCTACAGTAGTAAACAACTTCCAAGACACAAATATAAAACAAAAATACTGTAGTAAAAACATGGGTTGTCTCCCATAAGCGCTTTCTTTAACGCCTTTCAGCCTAGGCGCGTAAAGTGTATCTCAAGTAACATCGAAGGGTGGTGCACCTACAGCGGGGTTTGGAGTTTTCTCAACCATGCATAGTATATTAGATACATAAGTTTCAGCGTCTCCCTTTTCATTAGTCTTGGGCTTGCTACTCTCATCAAACAAATTTTCAGGAACAAGCCAAGCATAGTTATTTTCTAGTGCATCATTCATAGCTAGGAGTTTACATGGTATTGGTGCTTTGATCTCCCCACCATCATTAGCATTATTAGTGTACCTTATCCTATGCATATCCATTTTTTCAAGGAGACCAACAAAATTAGTATGAGAACCAAGCATATTAAATTTAGCAAAGACCTTTCTAGCCTCTCTTGCTAGACCACCAAATTCTCTAAGAAGGGTTTCTAAAACAAAATCTTTCTTTTCCCCTTCTTCCAAATCACCAAATGTAAGAAACATGTGTTGGATTATAGGATTGAGATTAACAAATTTAGTTTCCAACAAGCGAACTAAAGCAGCAGCAGCAATTTCATAAGTAGGAGCAAGTTCTACCAAGTGTCTATCTTCAAAATCTTCAACGGTACTAACATGGGTGAAAAATTCTTCTATATTGTTCCTCCCAATTATAGACCCTTGTCCTACCGGCATGTTTTTTGCGGTAAAATTAAAAGGAAACATGATGAATCAAGTAAAGTAAATGCAAGTAAACGAATTTTTTTGTGTTTTTAATATAGAAAACAAGACAGGAAATAAAGTAAAACTAGCAACTAATTTTTTTGTGTTTTGATATAAGTGCAGCAAACAAAGTAGTAAATAAAATAAAGCAAGACAAAAACAAAGTAAAGAGATTGAGAAGTGGAGACTCCCCTTGCAGCGTGTCTTGATCTCCCCGGCAACGGCGCCAGAAATTTGCTTGATGCGTGTAGTTGACACGTCCGTTGGGAACCCCAAGAGGAAGGTGTGATGCGCACAGCGGCAAGTTTCCCTCGGTAAGAAACCAAGGTTTAATCGAACCAGTAGGAGTCAAGAAGCACGTTGAAGGTTGATGGCGGCGGGATGTAGTGCGGCGCAACACCGGAGATTCCGGCGCCAACGTGGAACCTGCACAACACAACCAAAGTACTTTGCCCCAACGAAACGGTGAGGTTGTCAATCTCACCGGCTTGCTGTAACAAAGGGTTAACCGTATTGTGTGGAAGATGATTGTTTGCAGAGAAAACAGAAAAACAAGTATTGCAAGCAGATTTGTATTTCGGTATTAAAAGAATGGACCGGGGTCCACAGTTCACTAGAGGTGTCTCTCCCATAAGATAAAAGCATGTTGGGTGAACAAATTACAGTCGGGCAATTGACAAATAGAGAGGGCATAACAATGCACATACATGACATGATAAGTATAGTGAGATTTAATTGGGCATTACGACAAAGTACATAGACCGCCATCCAACCGCATCTATGCCTAAAAAGTCCACCTTCGAGTTATCGTCCGAACCCCTTCCAGTATTAAGTTGCAAAGCAACGGACAATTGCATTAAGTATGGTGCGTAATGTAATCAACAACTACATCCTCGGACATAGCGCCAATGTTTTATCCCTAGTGGCAACGAGCACAACACAACCTTAGAACTTTCTCGTCATCGTCCCGGGTGTCAATGCGGGCATGAACCCACTATCGAGCATAAATACTCCCTCTTGGAGTTAAAAGCAAAACTTGGCCGAGCCTCTACTAGTAACGGAGAGCATGCAAGATCATAAACAACACATATGTAATAACTTGATAATTAACATAACATGGTATTCTCTATCCATCGGATCCCGACAAACACAACATAGAGTATTACGGATAGATGATCTTGATCATGTTAGGCAGCTCACAAGATCCAACAATGAAGCACAATGAGGAGAAGACAACCATCTAGCTACCGCTATGGACCCATAGTCCGGGGGTGAACTACTCACTCATCACTCCGGAGGCGACCATGGCGGTGTAGAGTCCTCCGGGAGATGAATCCCCTCTCCGGCAGGGTGCCGGAGGAGATCTCCAGAATCCCCCGAGATGGGATCGGCGGCGGCGGCGTCTCAGTAAGGTTTTCCGTATCGTGGTTTTTCGCATCAGGGGTTTCGCGACGGAGGCTTTAAGTAGGCGGAAGGGCAGAGTCGGGGGCCTGACGAGGGGCCCACACCATAGGGCGGCGCGGGCCCCCCCTTGGCCGCGCCGCCTTGTGGTGTCGCCACCTCGTGGACCCACTTCGTATGCTCTTCGGTCTTCTGGAAGGTTCGTGGCAAAATAGGCCCCTGGGTCTTCGTTTCGTCCAATTCCGAGAATATTTCGTTACTAGGATTTCGAAACCAAAAACAGCAGAAAACGAGAACCGGCACTTCGGCATCTTGTTAATAGGTTAGTTCCAGAAAATGCACGAATATGACATAAAGTGTGCATAAAACATGTAGGTATCATCAATAATATGGCATAGAACATAAGAAATTATCGATACGTCGGAGACGTATCAGGTCCATCGTCGACAGCGAGAGCACCTACGCTGCCCTGCTAGGAAGGGATTGGATTCACGCCAACTGTTGCATTCCATCTACAATGCACCAATGCCTGATACAGTGGGATGGAGACGACGTAGAAGTCGTGCATGCAGATGACTCGATCGACGTCTCGATAGCCGGCATGAACATTTGGGACTCGGAAGACCAAGAACCGCTCTCCGGAATCAGTTTGGACGGCTGTGATCGCATCAAGGTGACAAAAAACGGGGTGAGGCTGGTCTTATCCACCGGCCTGATAGAGTAGCAAGAGCAACATCCATCGACACACGTGGCAAGGCCGATCCCTGCGATCGGCCCCAAAAAATAAAAAGCAAAGAGCTCACTTCAAACATGTCACGTAGTTGTGGTAGGGAGGCTTCCTCCTGTAAGGGAGCACATAAAAGTTGTAAACCTTCATTGAGCAATTCAATCAACATGGAGGCCGATTCCAGCAATCGGCTAAAATTATCCTCGCCATACGTTCTGCCTGTGTTCAACGTCGATCTAACGGGCGACGGAAATCTGGGATATGGGTTTACGTCACCGATGAGCTAGAAGAGATCGACATTGGTCCCGGGGATAAGCCACGACCAACATTTATCAGCAAAAAGTTAGATCCGCATCCGAGGAGCCCGATGATAGCTTTGTTGAAAGAATACCCGCATTGTTTTGCCCGGGATTATACGAGAGATGCCCGGGCTAGACAAGAGCATCATTGAGCATCGGCTACCTCTCAAGAAGGGATTTCGGCCGTTCCAAAGAACGAGCACGGCAGATGAAGGCCGAAATTCTAGAAGAAGTCAAGAAGGAGATTGAGAAGATGTTGAGCGCCGGGTTCATCAGGCCATGCAGGTATGCTGAGTGGATATCTAGTACCGTACCTGTGTAGAAGAAGGACGGCCGATGGCGCGTCGCCATAGATTTTCGCGATCTCAACAGAGCCACTCCGAAGGATGAGTACCCTATGCCGGTAGCTGAGACGTTGATCAATGCAGCGGCTGGTCATAAGGTTTTAAGCTTCATGGATGGCAACGCCGGTTACAACCAGATTTTCATGGCTCCAGAAGATATACATAAGACGGCCTTCAGAGTACCGGGTTCGGTGGGTTTGTTCGAGTATGTGGTCATGACATTTGGGCTGAAGAATGCCGGTGCAACGTACCAACGAGCCATGAATTACATCTTTCATGATCTGATTGGCAAGTTGGTAGAGATCTACATCGATGACGTGGTGGTCAAGTCTGTCTCAGTGGAAGGACACCTGGAGGATTTGCGACGCATCCTGGACCGAACTAGAAAGTTCGGACTTAGAATGAATCCAAAGAAGTGTGCTTTTGGTGTGACGGCCGGTCAATTCCTGGGCTTCCTAGTTCATGAATGTGGAATTGAGATCGGCCTGAAAAGTCAAGAGGCAGTACGAACAATGAAGCCACCGACGACCAAGAAGGAACTCCAAAGTCTCATCGGCAAAATCAATTTCGTCAGAAGGTTCATCTCTAATCTATCAGGACGAATTGAGCCGTTCATGGGATTGGTAAAAATCAAACCTGATGAGGAGTTTCACTGGGGGGAAAAGCAACAACGAGCGTTTGATGAGATTAAAGAGTATCTAACGAAGCCGCCCGTGTTGGTTCCGCCCCAGCAAGACAGGCCATTCTATATTTACCTGTCAGTAGCCGATACTTCTATCGCCTCAGTGGTAGTGCAAATCTATGATGGCATGGAGAGAGTTGCTTTCTACCTCAGCAGAAGGATGTTGGATGCAGAGACGGGTACCCGGAGATCGAGAAGTTGTGCCTCTGCCTATTTTTTACCTGCACCAAGCTTCGTCACATCTTTCTGACGGCAGAAATCATCATCATCTGCAAATCAGACGTCATCAAGCACATGCTGTCGGCTCCTGTTTTGAAAGGCCGACTCGGTAAATGGATGTTCGCGTTATCGGAGTTGGATCTCTGATATCAACTCTGCGAAAGCGATCAAAGGACAGGCCTTGGCCGATCTAATCGCCGAACGAATCAACACTAATATAGCAAGCACTGTCTATACGTGCATGGGCCATGTTCTTCGATGGGTCGGTTTGCGATGATGGTTGCGGCATCGGCATCCTACTCGTGTCGCCCCGGGGGGCAACCTACACCTTCTCCATCAGGCTATCTACCCCTTGCACCAATAATGTTGCTGAGTATGAAGCAGTACGTAAGGGGATGGAGTTGCTAATTGAAGCCGGAGCAGAAGCAGTGGAGCTCTTTGGAGACTCAAAGTTGGTGATCTCCCAGCTCACGGACGAATACAAGTGTGAGAGCGAGTCGCTCTTCCCATTATGGATGCATTGCCGCGAGCTGATGACACAGTTTAGGTACATAAACTTCAACTGGGTCCCGAGGTCGCAGAATACGGAGGCGAACGATCTCGCACAGATGGCATCAGGCTATAAGGAGACAGTGGAAGGAGCCGATGTCCAGATACATTTCATGGAGCCAGACGATTGGAGAGCCGATATCTTCAATTACTTGAAAGATCCGGCTCGGGGGCACCTAAACGGATAAGGTACAAAGCCATGAAGTATGTCCTTATTGGAGATGACATGTTCTATAGGACCTTGGAAGGGTTACTTCTCAAATGTTTGGGAACAGCCGAGGCAAATCGGCTCTTACACGAGGTACATGAAGGCGCCTGTGGAACTCATCAATCGGCTCATAAGATGAAGTGGTTGATCAGGCGATCAGGGTTTTATTGGCCCACCATGCTTGAGGACTGTTTCAATTACTATAAAGGGTGTCAAGCATGTCAGAAGTTTGGGAGAATTCAGATGGTACCCGCATCAGCAATGAACCCCATCATCAAGCCTTGGCCATTTCTAGGATGGGGCATGGACATGATCGGCAAAATCCATCCTGCATCGAGCAAGGGCCACGAGTGGATCTTGGCCATTACAGATTATTTCACTAAATGGGTGGAGGCCGTCCCTATGAAGTCTGTGGCATCGAAGGACGTTATCAGTTTCGTGAAAGAGCATGTCATCCACAGATTTTGGATTCCCCAGACCATCACGACCGATGGAGGTTTGGTTTTCGTTTCTCGCGAGTTCAGATATTTCTGCGAGAGCATGGGAATTAAGTTGATCCGATCATCCCCATACTATGCTCAAGCAAATGGGCAGGCTGAAGCGTCCAACAAAAGCCTTATCAAGCTGATTAAGAGAAAGATCGACGAGTACCCTAGGCGTTGGCACGAGGTTTTGTCGGAGGCTTTATGGGCTTATCGCATGTCATGTCATGGAGCGGTAAAAACCTCGCCGTACCATCTGGTCTATGGACAAGAAGCCGTGTTACCCTGGGAGATCGCGGCTGGGTCGAGACGTGTCACGTTTCGGAATGACTTGACAACTGAAGAGTATGCAGCCCTGATGAGTGATAGCGTTGAGGATCCGACGGAACTTAGACTTTGGTCACTTGAGAAAATTAAGGAGAACAAGGCCAAGGTGGCTCGTGCATATAATAAGAAGGTGAAGCCAAAGGAGTTCCATGTTGGTGATCTGGTATGGGAAGCTGTATTGCCGTTGGGGACTAAGGACAAGGCATATGGTAAATGGTCTCCGAATTGGCACGGGCCGTACAGGGTTGACCAAGTCCTAAAGGGCAATGCATATATGCTCGAACAATTGGATGGTGTGAAGTTCCCAGTGGCCGTCAATGGCCAGCATCTCAAGAAGTATTTCCCAAGTATGTGGGATGATGGGCAGTGAAATACGGGGGCCGATTTTAATTCGGCCAATAAAAAAAATTTCATCAACTTGAGCAGCGGAATATGGGGGCCGATGTATGAAATCGGCCGATAAAAAAATCTAAACAAAAGCATAGCCGATGCACTGACCATCGACTTTAGAGCTGAAAAGCCGATGCGGAGCCATCGACTATAGAGGAACAACTGTTATTTCAGGTCACCATTCAATTTTACATTCGATTGGGGGACTGGCCTTGTTGGCGTTTTGGGCAAAGACCGATGTATTGCCATCGGCTTCTCGAGCAATGATTTATTTTGACGATCGGAAGAGTTAAGCATGGAATCTTTCTTCATTGATTTAAAAAGGGGATTTTTTACAAGGAAGAGCCGATTGCTCAGGAACAAAAGGAGGACATATTGCTACTACTAGTCCTATGCTAAGTGGTCCCTACTCTAAGGACCGTCGCTTTCCTCGTCGTCGCCGCTGTAGCCGCCGCCGGTGCTGCTGCTGGCGAGCTCCTCGTCGCTACTGCCGTAGCCCTCAATGGGGGCTTCTTCCTCCTCATCATCGTCGTCTTCGTCGTCATCCGACCAGGCCCAGCCGCGGAAGCGCTTCGCCGGCGGCTCGTCGGAGGAGGTGTCGTCCTCCTCTTCCTCCTCGTTGGAGGAGGCATCGTCCTCCTCATCCTCCTCTTCTTCCTCTTCGTTGGAGGGGGTGAAGCTAACCCAGGAGAGGAGGTCATCCTCACTCTCCGCCACCAGTTCCCCGTCGATGAGGAACCGGAGGTCGTCCTCCCCATCGGTCAGGGGCAAGTCGCCATCTGACCCGATGAGGGCCTCGGGTGGGCCATCAGGCACGAAGTCGAAGTCCCACTCTGGCTCATCCCATTGGTCGTGCTCTGGCATCGGCTCGCTTGAGGAAGAAGATTGGAAGGAGAGAGCCGATGCAGCAGAGGAGGAGGATGAGTCCATGGTGGAGGAGGGCTTTTTGGTGGCTAGTACTGAGGAAGGGGATGAAGAAGCGAGTTGCTCGACGCGGTTAAATAAAAGGGGATATAGTGGAGATTTAATGTTGTGGCGGTTTTCGAGGACATGGTGCCGAATCTGTCAAGTCGTGCAGAGAAGCTGAGAAGGCAAGGCATCATGATGAAAGATTCTGCGGCGGTTCTGCTATGCCACGACGTGACCCTACGAATAAAAAACAGAGTGGTTTTGAAATTATCATTGCCAAAACCAGGGGGCATGTGTTATCACCAGAATTTAACCAAGTCTGGAGATAGGCCGTGATTAAATGGGCTTAGAAGATATACATGGAAGATACTCCCGAACCGGCCTTGTACAAGAAGTTTGGGCAAGATTGCCCGTGTATCTGTAAATATAGTAGGGTACGTGTCGGTTAGAATTAAGAGATAGAGTTTAGCTCGTACACGGTTGGGTTTATTCCCAAGTTAGAGAGTCTACGGACTATAAATATGTATCTAGGGTTATTGAGAAAGGAGGACGATCACGTTCACAACAAATCAATCTAGGCGCATCGCCACCCCTTTTTTCGAGGGTTTCTCCCGGCTAAGCAACATGCTGCCTAGATCGCATCTTGCGATCTAGGCAGTATCAGTTTATTCGTTGTTGGTGTTGCTCGTGCTGAAGCCTTTTTGATGGCGAGCAACACCCTTATCTTAGGTGGAGCTCTTTCCGTGTGCCATTCAGAGTAATTTATCATCATATCATCAAGAAGCTTTGTTGCCGCCCCCAAAGTAATGGACATAAAGGTACCTCCAGCAGCTGAATCCAATAGGTTCCGCGAAGAAAAATTCAATCCTGCATAGAAGGTTTGGATGATCATCCAAGTAGTTAGTCCATGGGTAGGGCAATTCTTCACCAAAGATTTCATTTTCTCCCATGCTTGAGCAACATGTTCATTATCCAATTGCTTAAAATTCATTATGCTACTTCTCAAAGATATAATTTTAGCGAGGAGGATAATATCTACCAATGAAAGCATCTTTACATTTAGTCCATGAATCAATACTATTTTTAGGCAAAGATAGCAACCAATCTTTAGCTCTTCCTCTTAAGGAGAAAGGTAATAATTTTAATTTTATAATGTCACCATCTACATCCTTATAATTTTGCATTTCACAAAGTTCAACAAAATTATTAAGATGGGCAGCAGCATCATCAGAACTAACACCAGAAAATTGCTCTCTCATAACAAGATTTAGTAAAGCAGGTTTAATTTCAATTTTTTTTGCTGTAGTAGCAGGTGGAGAAATAGGTGTGCATATAAAATCATTATTATTGGTGCTTGTGAAGTCACACAACTTAGTGTTCTCAGGGGTATTCATTTTAGAAGTAGTAAATAAAGCAAACTAAATAAAGTAAATCTAGCAACTAATTTTTTTGTATTTTTGATATAGAAAGCAAACAAAGCAGTAAATAAAGTAAAGCAAGACAAAAACAAGGTAAAGAGATTGGATGTGGGAGACTCCCCTTGCAGCGTGTCTTGATCTCCCCGGCAACGGCGCCAGAAAAATCCTTCCTGTTGGCGTGGTAGTTGACACACGTCTGTTGGAAACCCAAGAGGAAGGTGTGATGCGTACATCAGCGAGTTTTCCCTCAGTATGAAACCAAGGTTATGTTATCACCAGAATTTAACCAAGTCTGGAGATGGGCCGTGATTAAATGGGCTTAGAAGATATACATGGAAGATACTCCCGAACCGGCCTTGTACAAGAAGTTTGGGCAAGATTGCCCGTGTATCTGTAAATATAGTAGGGTACGTGTCGGTTAGAATTAAGAGATAGAGTTTAGCTCGTACACGGTTGGGTTTATTCCCAAGTTAGAGAGTCTACGGACTATAAATATGTATCTAGGGTTATTGAGAAAGGAGAACGATCACGTTCACAACAAATCAATCTAGGCGCATCGCCACCCCTTTTTTCGAGGGTTTCTCCCGGGTAAGCAACATGCTGCCTAGATCGCATCTTGCGATCTAGGCAGTATCAGTTTATTCGTTGTTGGTGTTGCTCGTGCTGAAGCCTTTTTGATGGCGAGCAACACCCTTATCTTAGGTGTTTTGGGGTTGATGACAATGCTTTCACGATGCACTTGTTTAGCTACGCTTCCCCTCGATATCTAGCTTCCCTTACACCTATTTTAGGTGTAGGGGCAGCATCTTGCTTGTTCGTTATTTAGTAGATCTAATCCGTTATAGTTGCTCCTTGTTCTTCAAGGATTGGTTTGATATCCGTATGGTTAGGCCTTATAAACGGGTTGAAGGATCCGGTAGTGCGTAAGGTGTGGTTTATTAAGCTCTAGAGGGATTGTTCCGGGGATCAACTTCACGTTGGTTTTTAGGCCTCTTTAGGGTTGGTTTTCCATCATCTTACGTATCTACTAGGCTCAATTACGCATAGGATGTTCCGATTATATGGCGAAAACCCTAGACTATCGTAGATTAGCTTAGCTTGATATCGATAAAGCATGATCCCCATGTCCTTATAAATCTAACATGAACCATGGGGCAATCGGCTCTTTGAGCCGATCCACAGAACAACTTAAGAGCCGATCGGGGCTCGTATTTAATGTTTACGTGTTTGCCATGCAGGAAACTAGTCGAAGCAATCCATCACCTTCCCGACCGGGTATAGGTCGGTGGCACGCCCTCATAAGCACCAGGACGCGTGTGCCAGAAGGCATTGCGGGCCGTCGCCCGAGGGACCAGGGTCAGCCGCAATCCTCGGAGCCTCCCGGCTCTACTGTGTTGCCCGTCGTTGCTCGCCGGTGGGTTTCTGACCGCAACACATTCTGGCACGCACCGGTGGGACACTCGCAACAACATCGACGTCTGCAGAGCAACCATGTCAAAAGCTGCGGAGGAGGTAGTTGGCGAACCAGATCACGTACGCAGATCCGCCGAAGAGCGTAAGAAGAAGTATGATGAGATGAAAGCCATCTTGGAAGCCGATCTCATCGGCTCCTTCGTGAGGACCCGTTCACATGGCGTAAGGTGGAAGGGGTTCTCCCCTGAGAGCGTTCTTGACGGAGTGGACCTGTCCACCCCTTCGGAGGAACGTACTGCGAGCTCGCGCCGAGAAATCAATTACATGGCGGCTCATTCTCTACACCGCTATTCTGAAAGCCTGGTGAATACTTTAGAGCGCGTCGCGGTCCGTGCGGTGCAGGAAATCATGAAGCATCAGTACTCCCCGTCAGGACCTACCCTAGGGACTCACCAGGGAGAAGTACCGCTCCGCATCAGGCCGTCGCTACCATTCGCGCTTGCAGCACTAGAGCCGCCGGGTTCACCGGCGTACGTCGTCTACAAGGTTGGAGGCGATCCTAGCGATTGCCAGTTCCTATATGAGCCGCCTAAGGAGATCCCGCATGGATACGTGTGCACATACGTGCCGGACTGCAATGCCTTGGCGCGCACCAGCCAGATTGCACCAACAGGGATTTCTGGAGCAGACGCTGACAAGCAAGCATGGTTGGCTAAATATGCTACTGGAACGAGTCATGAGGGCTTGGTCCCTACAGCTAATACCATGGAACAGATCAGCACCATCTTGAGAGACCAATTCGGCATCTTGCCGAAGAGGAAAACAATCGGCTATTCCAAGCCGTACCCCGACGAGTACGACCTGATCCCGCTGCCACCCAAGTATCGGCTCCCTGAATTCTCAAAATTCAATGGAGCAGAAGGATCTAGCTCCATAGAGCACGTAAGCCGATATTTGGCGCAGCTGGGCATGATTTCAGCGTCAGACCAGTTACGTTTGAGGTTTTTCGCACAATCTCTGACGGGATCAGCCTTTGGATGGTACACGTCGTTGCCACCAAACTCAGTCTGGACGTGGAAGCAAATGGAGGAGCAGTTTCACGTGCAATATCACTCAGAAGCTACCGAGGCCGGCATTGCCGATCTAACACAGGTGCGGCAAAAGCGGGGAGAAACAGTATCTGAATACATCCAACGTTTCAGGACTGTCAGGAACCGATGTTATTCGGTTCGTTTATCTGAGAAGGAAGTAGTCGATCTGGAAGTACTGGGCCTCGCAACGCCGATCAAGGATCTGACTTCCCAAGCAGAGTACAGTTCATTGTCGCACATGGTACAGAAACTCACATCGTATGAGCAGCGGCACCCTGAATTGTACCAGGACAAGTTCAAGCGTCCGGTAGGCCTGGTTGAGATGGAAGAAACTGAAGATCCTGCAACGGAGCGCATGCAAGAACATAAACAACATATATATGATAGATTGATAATCAACTTGACATAGTATTCCATATTCATCGGATCCCAACGAACACAACATGTAGCATTACAAATAGATGATCTTGATCATGATAGGCAGCTCACAAGATCTAACATGATAGCACAATGAGGAGAAGACAATCATCTAGCTACTGCTATGGGCCCATAGTCCAGGGGTGAACTACTCACACATCAATCCGGAGGCGATCATGGTGATGAAGAGTCCTCCGGGAGATGCTTCCCCTCTCCGGCAGGGTGCCAGAGGCGATCTCCTGAATCCCCCGAGATGAGATTGGCAGCGGCGGCGTCTCTGGAAGGTTTTCCGTATCGTGGCTCTCGGTACAGGGGTTTTCGCGACGAAGGCTATAAGTACGCGGAAAGGCAGAGTCGGAGGGCTGACGAGGGGCCCACACCATAGGGCGGCGCAGGCCCCCTCTGGCCGCGCGTCCCTATGGTGGCGGCGCCTCGTCGCCCCACTTCGTATCCCTTTCGGTCTTCTGGAAGCTTCGTGGAAAAATAAGACCCTGGGCATTGATTTCGTCCAATTCCGAGAATATTTCCTTTGAAGGATTTCTGAAACCAAAAACAGCAGAAAACAAAGAATCGGCTCTTCGGCATCTCGTCAATAGGTTAGTGCCGGAAAATGCATAATAATGACATAAAGTGTGTATAAAACATGTGAGTATCATCAAAAAAGTAGCATGGAACGTAAGAAATTATATATACGTTTGAGACGTATCACCTCCCCTGCTGCGCCGCCTAGAGGGAGAGTTCGACGGCGCTGTGAATCTGCTCATCTTCGCGGGCACGGACGTCGTCCTGCAGCTTCTTCTGCGACTCGAACGACTCGACGAGCGCTCGCTGCTGAGCCGCCGCCACTTCGAGGTCCGGCCCGTCGCCGTCGGACCAGTCGAAGTCATCGTCGTCCTCCTCCTCCTCCACCGCCTCCGCCTCGTCCCCGTCCTCCTCCTCCTCCTCCTCCATTTGCGCTGCCACAGCCGCCGCCAACGCATCCGCCTCCGCCGCCCAGGCCGCCTCCGCTGCTACCGCCTCCTCCCGCAGCTGCTGCTCCAGCGCTCCCGCTGTCGCCGCTCCATCGCCTCCTATTGCTCACGGTAATGGAGCTCCCGCTCCATGCGCATGCACTCCCGCTCTGCACGCCACCGCTCGCCCATCTCCTCCGCCCGGCGCCGCCGCGCCTCTTCCGCCGTGGCGGCGTCGAACACCGCTATGGTGTCCGCCAGCGCCGCCTCCTCCCATGCTTCATTCTCCGCAGCTTCCGAGTCAACGTCAAACTCCTGCGGTGCTAGTCTGCTAGAGGTGGTGGAGGTGGTGGTGGAGACGGTGGTGGAGGGAACTGGCCGGCGCGGTTCATCATTGCGTAGGTGGTGTGTATGCGACGAGGGATGTGCTTGCGGCGGAGAAAGGGGTGTAGACGGCTGTGGTGGCTACAATTGAGCAGGGGAGGCCTTTTATAGATGCCGGCGTCGCCAGAAGAGGCGGAAAGATAGCGCGGGAAGAGGCTAGAAGAGGCGAGAAGAAAGCGCGGGAACGCGCAGTGGCGTGCGAACCCCAGTAACGCGTGGAGGCTGCGCAACGCCAACGAGACGTCTCACATGCCCCTTCATCGCCATTAAAGCAAAGCTGCGATGCTTCGTTCGTGTGTCGCTGACGCATCGGGCCCGCGTCTCCTCGACTCGCTTTTCGTTGTGTCCGGCGTGCCTGGAGCGTCCCCTGTGGACCGGGGACGGGATCGGGGCACCGGACACCGTAATGGAGCGCGTCGAACGGAAAAAGCCTTTGGAGCACTGCTAGGAACGAAAAAATGTCCAATGCACCCTAAATAACTTTGGGAACACTTTAAGAGACGCAGCTAGAGATGCTCTTAGCCACCGTTGCCTTCTATCCAGGATCTCAGGATGCACCAAGATGATAGCAATAACCCTGTTCTTAAATTTGGGGAAGGAACCTTTCGTTTTTTTTGGCTTGTTGTCTAGTCCATTTTGAAAGAGAGAGGCCTTCATATTTTCTGGCTTGTTTGTCTAATCCATTTTAAAAAAAAGCAATTCCCCTATTCTTTTGCCGGGGAAAGAGCAGCCAGAAAGATTTCGAATTACCGATCTCTTTATTATCTCCTATAGTCTCACTAATACTAATTTGTACAGCTTTCCTTTCTAGTTGCAAACATGGATCAAGCAGCCTGCTACACCACAGCCGGACGCTGAAGCAATCGCGCGATGCCCTGTACTAGGAGATGCAGCGGAGCGAGTGCAGGGACGCGGAGGTGTCCATGGACGCGGCGTCGAACATGCAGCGGCGGTCGGCGGCCTCGATCCCGTAGTCCATGAGCGGGCGGCGCTCGAGCTCGTCGTCGTGCCGGCGCGTGCACTCCGGGACCTCCAGCTCCGTCTTGTCCACGTGCGCCCACAGGTACTCGAGCCTGCTCATGTACCTCAGCTTCTCGTACAGCCTGCAAGAACCAAAAATTGGTCGCAGTAAGCAACACCGGGACAGACGTTGGATGGAGAGATGGGTGATCGGTGGTCAGGTGCGGCGTACCCGGAGCTGAAGAGGAACCGGCCGACGGTGGCGAAGAAGAGGCGGGCCTGGAGGCCGGGGTGCACGAAGTAGACGGCGCGCAGCCGCTCCCTGGAGACGGCCGGCAGGGACTGGTAGGCCGCGCGGACGGCGCCCAGGCCGGGGCAGTTGTCGCCGCGGTCGACGAGGGAGTGCATGTAGACGACGACGAACTCCCGCTCCCCGACCTCCGGGAGGATCCGGCTCTGCAGGTGCGCCCTCAGCGCCTCCTCCGCCCGCCCGCCCAGCGCGCGCGCTGCGTCGCGCACAGAGAAACGGGGAGCCCGTGAGTTACACAGACAAGACAAGCGCGCGCGTCGCCTTTGCTGCCCAAACGAACCTGGACGAGAGACCGGAACTCACCAGGGAAGTACTTGCCGACGATCCTGACGACGGCACGGCCCCGCTTGTCGGCGCCCTGCACGGTGATCGCCCGGCTGCGCTCCAGCAGCAGCTCCGGCTCGGCGGGCACGTCCTTGGCAATGGCAACGGTACCGACCATGATGTGTTGTGTGTGCTGTGCCTAACTGCAATGGTGGGAGCTGCAAGGGAAGCGTTTAAATGGCGATCCGATCCGCGTGGGCTGACGTGGGACGGTGGCATGGCGCGGCGGTGGGCTGGGCCGTTGGGGAATGGGCGCGAGCGGTGGACGAGGAGCACGCGGGATCCGGTGAGAATATGCGCCGCATATTGCGGTTGGAGGATGGAGTGGATTGGAGCGGCACTGGGGAGGCGGGCCTCGTCCTGGAGTTTCTGTGTGCCTTGCCGTGCCGGTTTCGGCCAAGGTTCCAAGGAATTCCGGAACCTGGTCCTTGCTACTTGCTACACAGTGGCGGCTGCTCGCCTTATCTGCATATTTTTTACTCTATCCGAAATGAACACCCGAAATGCAATTTGTGGATGTTAAATATATAGAAGTATGGTTTTTATAGAAATGTATATGTTCTGGTTGTTTAAGACAAAATTATAGAGAAAGCACAATTATTGTGACATGTACTAAAAGGATAAGTCGAGTGACAAATTTGTTGCTTGGTCAGAGCACCGAACTTTGTCTTTTTGCTAAAAGAAATATAGATGTTGACGTTTGCATGAAAATTTGCACACATGTGGACCATAGTAACAGAAACAATTACACAAAATTTGAAATACTTTTAATTTAACTTTATGTTTGTTCCGAACTTGTCGTTCATCAATTTTCTTCTATTTTTACTACTCCCTTTCCATCCATAATAAGCGGCAGAATTTAGTATTACACCATCCATTCCTAAAAAAGCTTTGTAACTTTTTCTAGATACGGATGAATCTATAGCTAAAACGATGGCGGAACCGGCGATACCAATGGCTGTTTTGGCCAAACCACGGCGGGATATGGCGGAGGTGGCGATGGTTTCTCATGCGGCGGTTTCTAGGTGGGCGGATAGAGGGGTTGGAGGCGAATGTGGAGGGGGTAGAGGTATGGCTGTGTTTAGCTGATAGGGGGTCCCACATGCGAAATCCTACCTGGAGTCGAGTACCGATGCCCCTAGCTCGACCCTTGCACATAGTGGGTATAAGGTCAAAATTATGATCCACACCATTTAATCAGCTGCAAAGATATTAACAACACTACGTAATGGGTATAAGGTTAAAACTATCGATTTATTGTATAGATCTAGCAAATTTTGCACGGGAAGAATAAGTGTTTAATGGTCTCGTCATGCTAACAGAATACACACTTCAGACTTCTGTGCCAATTGTGTTTTACAAGGTTGTCTTTTTACTGAGAATTACTCCTCTACAAAGATACCACAAAATATTTTTGTCTCTAGCGAAATGTTTATTTTCCAATTTTATCTTCTACAGGATTAGACTTTATACATTGAGTCTATACAAAATATATCACTCTCATATAGATTTCATCAAAATTGGTCGGTCCCTTGCGTCAAATGGACCTAGGATGTACCAAGACATGCCATGATGCAACCAAGTACCAACTAGATCTCTTCTAAACATCACGTTTTGTGGGGAGGAATCCAACATCTTAGCGATTATTTGTATAGAGATTGCTATCGTTCACGGAGTGTAACATTACCTAGCCACTTATCCTCTCAGAACCTAATTTTTTAGCCCTCCTTCATTGTAAGTGAATCGTATGGGAAGTGTGAGCCCTCTGATTTCCAAGGAACTTTGGACAATGCACTAGGGCATATGTATTCATTTTTAGAAGTGTTTGTCAAACCTCGCCTTCAATAAAAATCTTGAAATTAAAGCCATTTACCTAGAAGAGCTTTATTCTTGACCCGGAGGTCATGAATCCGAAGACCCGTTTGGATGACAAACTTCTATATTTCTTTTTTTCTCACTATCTCCTTGCCAAAACAATCTTGATCAGAAAATAATTCAGTATTTGCAAGACACATGTATGTAGTTGGAAGAAATAAATCATATGCAGTACCATATTGTTTAATACCAAATTGAGAAGAACTAATCTTCCACCAAGGAATAGTAATTTTCCTTTTCAACCACTTAATCTCTTTTGTACTCTTTCCTTGAGCTGTTTCCTTTCAGCATTTGTAACTCTCCGATAATGAATTATGATCAATAAATAACTAATAGAAAATTGGCCTTGACCACAACCAAAGAGTTCGTCATAAAGAGCAGTTTTCGCCGAAATAAAACAATTCACTTTGTGAAAGTTTATTTTTAGTCTTGAAAGTTGTCTGAGAGCTGATAATAATAATTTCATATTTGTTACTTTTGTAAGACCATGTTTCAGAAAAAGAATTGTATCGTCGACGTATTAAGGAGCGACAATCCACTGTCCACAAGGTGTGGGACTACTTCTTCAATATAGCCATCAGTTTTTTCTCTCTGAATTATTATAGCTAAAATGTCAACCCCTATGTTAAATAACATGGGTGATAATTGATCGCTTTTTTAAACCCTTTTTCGTTTAAAAGTATGTCCCAACGTCATTATTGATTTTAATGGCTACACTACCTCCATAAATAAAATTATGAATTAGAGCACGCCACTCATCGAAGATACCTTTCATTAGAAAAGTCTGTTAAAGGAAAGATCACTTGACCATAAGCCTTTTGAAAATCAATCTTTAATATTACCCTATTTAGCTTTTTTCAATGCAACTCGTGGGCTTTTTCATGTAGAATTATCACCCCATATACGATGTGTCTTCCTTGGGTAAGTGCATTCTGAGCAGGACAAACAACATGGTTAGAGACTGAATTTAGCCTAATAGTTATGGTTTTGGTGTACTCCCCCATCTCAGTTTACTAGTCTTCCCCATATCCCTAGGTCGCCAATTTAACATATATAATTTAAATTATATAATGCAAAAATTATATCATTAGAAAATAGAACTTCTAAACTTTCTAATGATATAATTTTTATAATATATAACTAATGCTAACTTGATCAAATTTGCGACCTACGGGTACGCGCACGCCTAATAAACTGTGAGAGAGTGAGTATATTTTAAGGCTAACCTTAAAGAGATATATTCATTAACTTTTGGCAACAAAGTTATTTGCACCAAAATTTAGGGAAACAAGTCTAATTATCTACCATGAAGATCGATGAACAATTATAGCAATCCACTTTAATGACATCTGGCTTAGGACATCGGGCATTGTTGTGTTTCATTTTAAAAAATATCCTTTTTCCCCTTCTTCCTCCACATAGCATGCGGTAAGAAAAACATTTTCCGTCCGACGCTAGTTTTTTTTAGGGCAAACACACGCCTTACTTTATTGATTGATAATGTTTACAGAGATTTGAACATAATCAGGGGGATGAATTAGCCACAGGTGGCGTCCTTCATCTACAGCTAGAGCGTGTTTTGCTAGGCTATGTGCCTCTGGATTTGACTTTCTTCCTTCATGAGTAAAGGAGCAGGCAGCGAATCCCACCGCCATTGCTTCGATTTCCATCCGGCGAGGCCTCCGGCAGCCGTTTTTTACATCCGGACGGCGTTATTCGGTCCAGCCGAGTCCCCGGCTCTTCGTTTTCCTCCGGATTTCATTTAATTCATCCGGAGAGCCCAGGCCACCCCCCCTGGGTGCGCTCGGGGACTCCGGACGAGAGAAAAACGGGGACGGGCCCACTCTGTCGGCAAAAGAACACACGAAACCCACCACTTTGTCGATGCAAATCCCCCCTCCCCTCCCGTTGCTCTGTCGCCGCCGGCACCACCCCTCGCCAATCCGCCGGCCGGTTGCCTGAACTCCGTTGTTCCTCCACCCAGTAGCCTATATTCCGCCACACGTCATGCCCTCTGCCTATTTTCCGCCGTCGGGCAGCTCCCTCGCGTCGCTCCTCGTCGACACGCCCGGCAGGTGTTCGTCCAATTGCTTGGTCGGACATGGACTCCGACGATGAGGAGTAGCAGATGTTCGCCGACCTTTTTGAAGAAGAAATGGCAGCCGCCGCCCAAGACGAGGAGCACATGCTGATCCTAGCTTGCATGTCCGGTTTGTACGCTGAGTCGGCCATTGGTCACCGTGATGGGTCGCACCAGGTCGCCGGAAGTGCAAGCCGAGGCAGCGAATGGAGGGCTACTGCATGCTCTATGCCGACTACTTCGTGGACAATCCATTGCACAGTGAGGCTGTTTTCAGGCGTCGTTTCAGGATGAGTCGGAAGCTCTTCCTGAAAATTGCGTATGCCCTTCGAGAGTACGACTCCTATTTCAGATGCAAGTTGGATTGCATCGGCATGGCAGGGTTTTCCGCCCTCCAAAAGTGCACGGTGGTTATGCAGATGCTGGCATATGGAGCTCCTGGTGATTCCGCCGATGACTATCTTCGAATGGCGGAGTCCACCGCCCTTGATTGTTTCTACCGGTTCACGCGGGCGGTGATAGCAGTGTTCGGGGACATCTACTTGAGATCACCCACTGTCGAAGACACTGCTAAGATCCTCGCTGCCAATGAAGCTCGAGGATTTCCAGGGATGCTTGAAAGCATTGACTGCATGCATTGGAAATGAAAGAACTGTTCGTTTGCATGGCAGGAAATGTACAAAGGTCACAAAAAAGGCTGCACTGTGATACTTGAGGAAGTGGCTACCCATGATCTCTGGATTTGGTATTCCTTCTTTGGTATGTCTGGATCCAACAACGACATCAACGTCTTGCAGTGCTCGCCGATCTTCTCCAAGCTTGTTGAGGGTCATGCTCCCCCGGTTAACTTTGTGATCAATGGCTGGCAGTACAACAAGGGATACTATCTTGCAGACGGTATCTATCAAAGTGGGCAACATTTGTGAAAACTATCTCAGGCGCCGTCCTCCCGAAGGAGCTGAAGTTTGTCAAGGAACAAGAAGGTTGCCGAATGGACGTCGAGCGTGCATTTGGTGTCCTCCAGTAGAGATATGATGTAGTTCGGTTCCCCGCTTTGACTTGGTCCATAGATCAGATGTGGGAGGTGATGAACTGTTGTGTCTGCTTACACAACATGATTATCGAGAATAAGCGGAAGTATCCGGTTCCTCTGAGCGAACAAAGTGCACCATATGACAGAGAGGGTCCTCTTGCACAGCCTAACCACCAGGTGCCAGCATCCCGGGCTGTGTTCATCGCTATGCGTCAGAAGATTCGAGACTCCACAATGCATCAACAACTGCATGATGATCTGGTGGAGCACATATGGACGCTTCGAGGCAACACCAACTAGTTTCCATTTGATTTATTTGAAAACTTGTCTTGTTTTGTTGAACTGTAACGTTTATTTGTAAAAATAAGCCAAATGTTGGCAAAACTGGTCAAATTTGCCGAATTATGCTGGAAATTTGGCAGCCAGGGACGTTTTTTTTCTTTCTAAAAAACGCCGAACACCGGGTGTCTACCGGGGAGACGGCTGGAACTTTCGCGCTCCCCGATCGAAACTTTCGTCCAATCCGGCGCTATTTAGCGCCGAATTTGACCGTGTGGAGCGCCAACGGCTGGAGATGCTCTTATACTTCTGTACACTCCACCACATATTATGGATATCTTCTACTACACCCTTGCAATCTGAAGCAAGGATTACTCTATTGCATGAGAGATCAGCTGCTAGCGCTAGTAAAGGCACAAACTCAATTTGGCTCCCGGGTGCATATGACCTCGCTGCGAAAAAACATATTTTGAAGTATTGATTTTTTTAACAAAACATTCTACATCTATGTCTCCATAATACATGTGTGTTCGTAAAGTTTCACAGAAAAATGATAATTTTTGTGGTCTATGTAAAAAAAGAGAAAATTTATCTTGTGAAAAGCCTTATTTTTGAGCTTGGATTTTTGTCTTTTTTACACACAACACACGACAAGTCAATTTTTCGTGAAACAACTTTGTAGACGTGTAGCACGTGAAGATATACTTGCAAATTTTGTGTTTCATATGTTTGAACATTTCAAAATGTGTCTAAAGTATATTTCAAATCAAAACATGTAATAAAAGATGTAACTATAGAAAGAGAGAGTAATGTTTGCACTACAGGCCTGGCCCATATATACAAATACAGTTACTCAAAGCCCAAAAAAAGCATAAATCACGACATCGGGCTGAAATGAGCAGTAGATCCACGAGGGCTGCTGGAACAGCATAGATTGCCCACAGGCCACTCATCAGTCCATCTGGAATTATTTATGGAACCGAATGATACGATCCTCTTCTTTTATCCAAAGCCTAAAATCGAGTATACGTGACTTAACATTGTATTAGCTGTGTTTCAAAAAAAAAACCATTGTATTAGCTGCTAGGCAACGAGGAGAGGATGCTTCAGGGATCTGTAATCACCAGATGTGTGGGCCGTGGTCAGAGGCGTCAGGAAACATGCTTCGAACCACTCCATCCTCTCTTCCGTTTACTCTTCAAATCTACTATCATCACAGTACTGATATGCTCACTCACAGTTTAAATTAACCAGATACGCCTATGGTCAAAGCTGCAGGCTGAATGCGCGCGGCAATGATCGATCGACGGATACGCTCACTCGATCGGCGCGCAGGACGCCGCAGCGGCACGCACGCGCGCACCAGACGGCAGACTCCAGTATTGGGCAGGCAGGCTGTGCTCCGCTGCGCATAGCTGCCTGGCAATGGCATGCATCGCGATCGGCCCATGATTACACGGAGGACGCAGCAAGCTTGCTCCCTCGGAAATGATGGGTGCATTTGCTGACCTGGTTATTCGTCTTTACGTACGCCGCCATGAAGGCTATAGCTCGTCTAGCTAGAGCAAATCTTTTGTGCAGGCCGGAGGAAGAAGATCGCTTCCTGTTGATGGGTTCTATTTATACGGAGCCTAGCCAGAGCTCTATACTATACACATCCAGCAGTCATCTCGTCTCGAGTCGACTCTAGCTAGCGTGCCTTTCTGCTGATTTGCACACCAGCCTTTTCTTCCACGTACTTTGCGCCGTGTAAAGGCAATCGATCAATCGATCGATCGATCGAGGGTAGCGTGTAAGAGCATGCGTGTATCATTGGGTTCACTGGTAGTATATGCACAGTCTCAAGAGGTAATCAAGCACTCCCATCACATTGGGTTTACGTTTTTGGCCTCTTCTGATGGGATTTTTCAGCTTTTCACTATTTGTGACATGTTAGCGGTAATGAGGGGTGACAGTCGTAGAAAGGCATTCCTCACTCCATCACATTTCAGTCACATTGTCATGAGATGCATAATGTCATGTCCATATCAATAATGTCTTAGTGAAAAAAAGTAAAAAGTTTTAACAAGCTTAGGAGGAAAAAAGAAGGATGTAGGCATGAAAGAAGATGTGATTTTGAGAATATCAAACACCTTGAATTATCTCGGCACCATGCTTCGATTAAAAAATACAATAATAAGTGCATATGAACAAACTGAATTTAGGACAGATATAATAACGTACTCTTTCCATATCCCAAAATGTAAGACGCCTAAGCTTTAGTTAAAAGTCAACATATTTTAGGTTTGACCATATTTATACGTAAAAATATGAACATTCACAATACCAAATCAATATCAATAGACTCATCAGAAAGTATAGTTTCTCAGAATATACATTTGATATTGTAGATATTCATATTTTTCATATAAACTTAGTCAAACTTAGAAGATGATGACTTTTTGCTAAAACTTAGATGCCTTAGCCACAGAGGTAGTTTTGGTTGAGGAAAGAGAGCAATCGACCAACGCCCTGATAACAAGATATTTGTTTGTCATAGTTGAAAAGTTTTTTAGTTATTTTCATAGCTCCCCATTAGCCGGCTTTCATGGTTTTGAACGGTTTCAATTAGGGAAAATTTGCTACATGATACCGTTATTTTTTGGCGTTTATTGAAATACATCATCCAATTTTATCTTTGCCAAGTACCATTATAATTTTATGACTCATTTACAAAAACACACTGGATGACCAAATATGTCACATCACCCGGCGGTTCCCCTCCCGCCGACCAATCCGCCGGACCGCCGCACGGAGGATCACCGGTACCGGAGGAGGAGACGTCGGCGAGCAGCACTAGGACATCGGTCGCAACCTGCTCCGCAGTCTTCATCGACATCTCGAGTTCGCCCGTGACCTCGAGCTCGTCCTCTGCCGGAACAATGGCCGTAATGACCTCTCCTTCTCACCTTTGTACTTGTTCCGCCAGAACATGCCATTCTCGGGCATTTGCAACGACATGCACATTAGATCTGCTAGGGTTTCCATTAGGATAGGGTTCGGATTGATGTTTGCAAGATGTTCGTTCCCATTGGTTGCTGTTCTTGTCCAGCTCTTGCTGTTCACGGTCTCGATTTGCTTAGATTTGTTACTCTAATCTTCAATCGCGGTAGAGCCTTCCCAAATCGGACTATGGATTGCTGAAACTGCCAGATTTTGCTGTGCATGCAGAGAGGGGAAGGGTTTTTTGTGCTGGAGTTTAGCATGTTCAGATTGCTGTGCGGAATGAGTCACGCTTGTTTGTTCTAGATTGTGTTGTTTCTGATTAAACTAGGCTGATGATTGTAACCAGGAATCACAGTGTGACGAGATGATTGATCAGAACCTATGGCATGATTGAACATGACCATGCTATTGGTTCTGATCAAACATCTCCTCCATATGTCCTCATTGTATGAGGCCTATGCTACCTTGCTTTCCATATTTTTACTTCTTCAGTTCTGCAATGGCCAATGATTTAACTATGCCACAACGGAATGCAGGGTGCTGCCCTCAAACTTAGTCATGTGTGCCATATTACTTGCACACTACACTTAGTTTGCGGACAGTCCCTTTGCCTACCGTGTGATACAATATATGAGGCCTCATTTTGTTTGTCTAATCATCGGCCAATGATTGAACAATGGCACACTGGAAGGCAAGGTGCTGCCCTCAAACTTAGTCTTGTGTGTGTGATTACTTGCACACTAGACTTAGTTTGAGGGCGGTCCCTTGAGCTGCCGTGTGAGCCAATGTATGAGGCATCACATGTTTTCAATGTTCCTTTTCATCTATATACTTCTGAGCAGGCACACCTCTAATTCCATGTGTTCTTGTGGCAGAGTGGGAAGCTCAATCTTGGGTCACCTGAGACCCCCGAGGAGGGATCATCAAAGAAGCGAAGGGCGGCTAACATCGGCCACTTCCAGCCGGACATAGGGCAGGACCAGTTCCTGCGCATCGTCTTTAGGCCCACCTTCAGCCGGCTCTGGATCCCTCAAGATTTCGTCAGGTGGTTCGGAGAAATCCCTTCGAACATCATCGTCACCACCAACGCCGGCTGCAACTAGAGGATGACTACGGCGAGAGAAGGCGATGACGCATACATCGACGAGGGGTGGACGGGCTTCGCCATCGCTCATCAGCTGCAGGTAGGTCAGTTCCTCAACTTCAAGAAGGTGTCCTCCTTCGAGTACAGTATGGTGATCTTCGACAACACCTGCACTAAGGTGAAGACCAGGGGCCGTTACCATGTCGATGCCACTAGGTGTGTCGTCTTCGAAAGTCATGTCTGAAGCTTGCCATGTCTGTATCTAGTTGTTGTTCCTGTCGTGTGTTGACCTATGATCGTCTTTGCAGTGTCGTTAACTATGATCGTCCTGTGTCGACAACTATGACTGTGTTTGAACTATGATCAGTGCTAAGTTTACCTGAACTGTGATTGTGTTCTTTCTTCTGTTGTTCATCGTTGGTAACCTCAGCACTGAAGGGAAGAGGTAAGCAGAAGCAGTTTATGGGTTGCAACCAAACAACATGGGCGCCGTTCTGAGCTGCTAGTAGGCCTAAAAACCGACCTACCAAAGGGGCAGAGCCCAAATCTCAACGGGAACGAAAAAACTCTTTGTCGACCACCAAACAACGTGGTTTTTATGGCCCATGGCCCGTCTGCGATGCGCAGGGGACTTCTTCCCACTGCGTCAGTGGTGCAGGAAACTGATGCAGGCTGCCAAACGCGCCATTGGTATCTGAAATGTGTTAGGATGCTTGAGATGACCTAACCTCTAGCTTGAGTCTACTTTTTTTTTATTGTGGGTTGCTTGAATCCACTTGATCTCGCTCATTTTGTAACACGAGTTTAGCCGATTTTAATCGATATTATTCAGGCTCCACATGTTTGCATACCTAGTTGGAGCCCAACTTGCGAAATAGATCGAACCGCTCGAGATGCCCTAACCTCTAGCTGGAGTCTACTTTTTTTTTTGCGGGTTGCTTGAGTCTACTTGATCTCCCTCATTTTGTTAATACGAGCTTAGCCGAGTTTAATCGATACTATTCAGGCTCCACTTGTTTGCATACCTAATTGTTTAGCAGTGTATTTGAACTATGGAAGAAAAGTGAAAATAGCAGAGCTTCACCGGAGCTGTGAACCAAAACCGACACATGCACGTTGTGACGGTATGTGCAGGTGTTTGAAAATTCTCCTGCGGTTTTGGTTTTAGCCTGCAGTTGAAGGCAGGTATGCATTAACTTGGGTGTATCATCATTCAAGAAGCGAATTCGGCGTAATGTGTCGGTGGATAGACTCCCCAATCTAGGGGAAAATCCACGTTAAATTCGGATCTCCTCTCATCATCTGGCAGTGGTGGGGGTGCATGGAGTTGATGATAGGTTGGTGAGATGGATCTGGGGCAAATTCAATGGCGATTTCTACCGGCACGCTCGAAGCGCATAGCCTGCATCCCGTTGCTCCTGGAGCAGAGTCAGTTTTACTATTCTTATTTCAGCAGGATCCGATGCGCGAGGAAGAGAGAGGTAGAAGATGAGATGAGTAGATCACATGTAGTGGAACAAGGAATTTATTGGTGGGGCGGGAGGCATCATCAGTGATGGTACATCGGGGGACAAAAGGGAAGAATTTGAAACAGCCTCGGCTTGCCGCCGTGCCCACTGGCTCCTCCATTCCCACAGCGTTTTGGCGCTTCCTGCCTTCCTCAATTCTCCCTCTCCGTTGCTGCTACACCATGATAGCTAGGTTGCCCTTCTCGGCTTCTCGCACAATATCTCAAGGCTGTGGCCTGTGAGTAGTGCATCCACTGTTGTATAGGCATCCTAAGAAGCGCGGCTATGACAATTGAGTATTTTGAGGCACCCAAGCTTGCTAGACCTAAGTTTTTGAAATTTTTAACCTGGGGTTTAAAGGCAAATCCAGTTTTTTCTCGTGAGTACGTATACTTGTGGAAAGTTTCGGTAAAGAGAGCTTCTATTTTATGTTACATGAAAAACAAATTTATGGCTATATAAAGAAATAAGTAACTCATCTTTATCCCATTATTTTTTCTTTTGTGTGTTCTTCCAAACATAGAACTTTTGGTGTATGTACTATATGCTTATTTGTAGTTGTATATTTACAGCATTATTAATACATAGAAAAAAAAATTAATTTTTTTTTGTGAAAAAGAGCGCACTAATGCTTAGGTGCAACTAGCAATTTTCGGGCTATGATGCTTATAGTGGGGCACCCAACATTCGTGTCTTTTTTACCGCAGGGTCTAACCGGTCACGTGAGAGGACCTTAGCACCTTACCAATATTTTGCTTCTATTAGCCAAAAAACTGTCATCCCTCCTTTCAATTTGTTTTGTTGATAAATCAACTCAAGTAAAGTTTACCCAATTTTTTTTTGAATATCAATAACTATAATATTATTTAGATATCTTATCGAAATATGATTCATGATGTATCTAACTATATGAATTTTGTGTTTTACATGTTAATGATTTTTTAGAAAACTTGATCTAACTTTATGTAGTTTATTTTTAAATACGCCTTATCCATTGAAATGGATCCAACATGCAATTTTCTGTTTCCGCGGTTACCCACCCATATTTTTTGGGCTAATTATCCATTTCTCTCTCAGCATATAACCAAGGGTGGAACCAAGATCTGGACATAGGTGAGCCAATGAGAGCATGACATGCAGAAAAGATTTTCCTTTAGAATGGGGCATGAATCAAGCCTTACATATAGAAGTTATGTATATAGTTATAATTTAGCTCTTCAAGGGAAATAAAAACATTTCAGTAATTTTTTCAAGGCAGAACTTTGCAGATATTATACCCAATGCGAAAACATGTAACAAGGAAGAAAGTAATTACACTGACATTCCAACTTTTATGTGTGGTGTAATAAAGTAGTCCATCTACTTGCAAATGGGGATCAACTGGTCCAAGATGTTGGATGTGCTGCTTGTGGTACACATGCGTGTTAAGGGGCTCGAGAGGTTGCATGCCACGTTGGCTAATGGTACACGTGGTGGTTTCTTACAGAAACCCCCAAGACATGGTGGTGGATCTTGATTCGCTTTAAAGAGATATCCCTAAATTGAATCCCTATTTCCACTAAATCCCTGACATTAGCTTTGTGATGGCTATGGTTGATTGTGGTGGAGGGGTCTAAGTGAGCGTCAGTGGGTTTGAATCTGTATAGGGAGTGGTGGCAAGGTGAAATCGATGGTGACAGTGATGGGGGAGGTGGCTGCGGCACAAGATGCATGCAAGATCACATATTCGTTAAAGCATAAATTCATGGAAGTATTCTCCAAGTTCTTAATTGTCTCAGTGAAGAGCTTTGGCGAATGTATTTTACGGGAATTTCCCCCTTTCGTTACTGTTGTCGATTTAATAGTCACCTACCGGTTACCTTTGTAACTACTAGCCAAAAACTGTCAGTATCCCTCCGTTCCAATTTTTTTGAGAAATCATTTCAAATAAGGTTTACCCTTTTTTAAAAATATATCAATAACTATAATATTATTTAGATATCATATGGAAATATGGTTCATGATGTATCTAACTATATAAATTTTGTGTTTTACATGTTCATGATTTTTTAGAAAACTTGATCGAACTTTACGTAGTTTAATTTTTGTAAATACGCCTTATTCATCGAAACGGAGGTAGTATGCAATTTGGTACTTCAGCGGTTACCCACCCATATTTTTTGGGGTAATTATCCATTTCTCTCTCATGTAATCATGGGTGGAATCTGGACATAGGTGGGCCAATGATAGCATGGCATGCAGAAAATATTTTCATTTAGAACGGGGCATGAATCAAGCCCTACATATAGAACTCATGTATATAGTTAAAATCTAGCTCTTCAATCACAAGCGGGAACTCAAAAAAAATCAATAATTTTTTTAAGGAAGAACTTTGCAGATATTATACCCAGTGCAAAAGCATGTAACTGCGTAGAAAGTTTTTACACTTTTTTAGCTAATTACGCTGACATTACAACCTTTTTGTGTGGTGCAATAAAGTAGTCCATCTACTTGCAAATGGGGATCAACTGGTCCAAGATGATGTACGAGCTGATTGTGGTACACATGCGTGTTGAGGGGAACGAGATGTTGCATGCCAGGTTGGCTAATGGCACACGTGGTGGTTTCTTACAGAACCCCCCCCCCCACCCCCCAAGATGTGGTTGTGGATCTTGATTCGCTTTAAAGAGAATTCCCTAAATGGATTCCCATTTTCCTAAATTCCTAACATGAGCTTCCTGATGACTATGACTGATTTTGGTGGAGCGGTCTAATTGAGTGACAAAGCAAGAGAATGGGTTCGAATCAGTATAGGGAGTGGTGGCAAGATAAAATCGATGGTGACAATGACAGAGGAGGCGGCTGCAACACAAGTGATGCCTGCAAGAGCACACATTTGTTAAAGCATAAATTCGTGGAAGTATTCTCCAAGTTCTTAATTGTCTTAAGGATGCGGTTTAGCGAATGTTCTTTATGGGCATTTCGGTCGCACCCAAGATGTCACCTGTCCCGAGTGAATTGATTGCAAATATTGTAGTAAAAATGGACTTAAAGTGATTTTATCGTGAAAAGTGAATGTAATAGAAATTAAGAATAAAGAACATGAACAAAGACACTGAAAGTAAATGAGGTATCTTGTAGATGACAAAATTAGACGCAGAGAGCATAGAGATATCGTTTGTGGTGACTGTCTATGCGCCAAATGGAATGAGTATGTGATAATGATTCTTACGCTGAGTAGTAGATAGGCTATTCATCCAGGACCAGGAATAACCAAACTCTTCCAGTCGGGATTGCTTGATATTATTATCTAGCTCCATGTTACAATAACTAATGGTCAGCAAAGCAATTAAGGTCATGAGATTGGACCAAGGCACTATGTTTGATGGCTCCCACGATTCTCGAGTTGTTGTTGGTCCTCTTTGATATCAACACCCGTCAATGTGAAGGTCGTGGATTTTCTGTCACTACAAGTCTGACCCCATACCCAACGGATTTTTTGGATGACATAGGCATAAACTCTCACCCTATGAGTCTAACTCGACGATATGGGTTCTGTGGTGCATACTGCGTCAGCTACGGGATTACCACGGATTTTTTGTTGCGTCGCGTTTGGCGCCCTTTGGTTACGAAAAATTGGACCGTTGCAAAAGAGTTTTCGGGACGTTAACAGCTGACGTCATGCAAACAAACATGTGGCAAACGCCATTAACTGTCTATTAACGTCGTTAACCGGCTGAATACCCGTGGTAGATGGTAGACCCACACAAGGCCTGCCACGTCTTAAGTAGGCCGGTCCATTTAGTTTGCGGCCGGGCCAACTGACGTGGTTTGACCGGTCAACTATATAACTGGGCTGGTCCATTAGGTACGTGGACCGGGCCTAACTTCTCCGGTTGACTGGTCAAAATTTCAATGGGCCGGCCCACTAAGCACGCGGGCCGGACCGAATATCTTTGTTCGACCGGTCAACAGGAGAACTAGGCTGACCAAATAAGCATGTGGGCCGGGCCGAATACCTTTATTTGACCGGTCAACATGATAACTGCGCCGGCCCAATAATCATGTGGGTCGGGCCGAATGTTTTCGTTTGACCGGTCAACAGTATAAGTGGGCCAGCCCAGTAAGCATGCGGGACGGGCCGAATGTCTTTGTTTGACCGGTCAATAGGATAATTGGGCCAGCCCACTAAGCACGTGGGCCGGGCCTAATGTCTTTGTTTGACCGATCAACACGATAATTGGACTGGCCCATTTAGGTGGTGGGACGGGCTAAATTCATTTACTTGACCGGTCAACAGAAAATTAAACAGCCCATTTAGTTAATGGGCTAGCCCTGTGTAATATTTTGTCCGGTCAACACGTTGGCCGGATTGGCCCATTTTAGTTGAAGGGCCGGCCCATAAGTCCATTGCATAATATATAAAGGCTCACTAAGGCCCAATAACTTTGTTGGGCCAAGATATGTGTGGCCTGTTGTTATTCATTAGGCTAGCCCATCTGCGATTTGCTATGTTAACATGCCTACCTGTAATGCACTTTAGGATTTTACGGACGGGCTGGTCCATATGTGATTTCTCTTAATTGTGCCATAGCCGGGGTATAAATTTGTGATTTAGTTTGGGCCAACAATGGCCGGTTATATTCTGAGAATATTTACGCATGACATATTTTCAGTCCGATAGCCTCACTTACCACAAGCACCAACTAATTGCGGTAGGAAAATAATGCGCGAAAGAATATAGAACTAAATATTACATCAGCTGCAAGGCTTTGAAAAAATATTACATCAGCTGCCAGGCTTTGAAAAAATATTACATCAGCTGCTAGGCTTTGAAAAAATATTACAGAACTCAGAGAAATTGAATGGTAATTAAACCTAGCAATACAATGAAGGAATTCAGCAATCTTTGTTTTCAATACCACACTGGACATCGTTTTTTTCAAAATTAGCTAGATCGCGTTGTAAAATATATTAGGCGCAAATTCCTTCAGTAACGATCAGGGTTCCAGCGCTACCCCATGTATCATAATTTTTGTAAGGGTAAACCCATGTACCATCTTACCAATAGAAAAAAAGTACTGTACAACATTCGCCGCTTGGGCCCAATTTTTCACTTTTGGGTTGACGTCGGCTATCTACATTGTAATTTACGTGGGCCTACTAGCTCAGGTGATAAAGGCCCAATAACGGCAAATGGGTCTTTCTACTCACGTACTTTCATCTCCTTTTCTAATAAAACACGGATCCTATGATTTGCTAGAAAAAAATACGAAGATTCTACATATAAGTTGTTTTTATCTCATTTGTATTTTTGCGTTGCAGTTTATGAAACGGCGTATACCCAATTTGAAAAACCTTGATTGCTCCATACCTGCATGCAGCAAGGTATGTTGAACAAATCACAAACTTGATTTTAATTTTTTCAAAAAATCCGAAAAAGCCTTTGCCAGCACATAACTTTCTTTTTACTGCAGTGGCAATGCACCCAGTTTGTCATCTAGACCGAACTCTTGTGTTTGAATCCTTTTTAAACATATTTTTGTACTAGGGTTTAGGGAAATCACGGGTTAAAAAAACCAAGGAACCATTTATCGTTCTGAGAGGCTGACATATGGGAGCCATCTTGCAGCTGCGTCCTCATCATTGATAAGGCGGCAAAAGATCGAAAGAAAAAGTCAAGTAGCCAGAAATCAGGGGTGAAAAATAATCCGTGAAAGAAACGTTTATTCTACATAGAGGATGACATGTGAGACCCAAAGTGTGCACGCAAAGCGCCAAGCGCCGCGGCCACCCGGAAAGTTGAGAAGGAGAAACAACGCCTCAAGCAGATTGACACCAACAAGCATTCACAACCCAACATCGCACAATGTTTTCTTTTGTCCGCGTAAGTGCTTGGCTTCCGGCTTATCTTATCTTTGCTACTTAACTCCATATGCTAAGTGTTATGCTCTCTCATGGTGTGCAACAAAAGTTCCGGAAGCAAGACCCCCAAGAACCCCAAGAAGAAAGCTAAGCCTTCACCTGCCTCGATGCCGATTACCCCGGAGGTGGAGGTTCCGCCCAAAGCCACCTCTTCTACTACTCCAATCCCGAAGGACGTCATCAACATTGATGACCTTCCGGAGGAACCAACTGCAGAACCCGGCAAAGGCGCCTCCTTGTCCCAGCTGCTGAGTACGGAGTTGATGAAGGAGAATTTATGCGCAACGTTGAGTGGAACCTCAAGAGGAAGGTATGATGAGCACAGCAGGAAGTTTTCCATCACTAAGAAACCAAGGTTTATCGACCAGTAGGAGAAAAACGTTCTCTCCCGAGGTGTTACGAACCAACTCGTGGCAGGGCGCACTTCCGGCATCAGCAGCAACGTGGAGACCTGCACACAAACAACCAAGTACTTTGTCCCCAACTTTCAGCGAGGTTGTCAAGCTTACTGGTTTTGCTGAAAACAAAGGATTAAATGAACCGTGTGGAAGAAGAATTGTTTGCAGTGAACAAAACAGAAAAATGTTGTTGAAGATTGCAATTAAAAGAAGAAAGACCGGGGTCCACAGTTCACTAGAGGTGCCTCCCCAATAAAATAAATATGTTGGGTAAACAAATAACAGATGTGTAATTGACAAACAGAGATTCTACGCTAATAGTTGGTGCAGAATACATGCTATGAAAGTATGCGAGCATTACAACAATATACATAGACTGTAATCCAACTGCGTCTATGACTAATAATCCACCTTCAGGATTGCATCCGCGACACCCTCCAGTATTAAGTTACAAGCAACGGACTATCACTTTAAGCAATGCGTGTAAAGTAAACGATGAAACTACCCTTGAATAGAAAACCATTGTTTTCTCCCTAGTAGCAATAGCACATCTACAACCGTAGAGAACGAGGTCACTTCCCATGGTTAAATAGAGGCATGAACCCACTATCGAGCATAAATACTCCTTCTGGGAGTCGCTAGCATCTACTTGGCCAGAGCATCTACTAAAAACGGAGAGCATGCAAGATCATAGTAACATAATACATAATATCAACCAAAGCAATCTCTCTATAAATCGGATCCACATCAAACCAACATGTAGCAATTACAAATAGATGATTTTTATCATGTTAGGCAGCTCACAAGATTTATACATGAAGCACAACAAGGAGAGGACAGCCATCTAGCTACTGCTATGGACTCATGGTCCCGTGGAGAACTACTCACGCATCACCTCGGATGAAGACATGGCGATGAAGAGGCCTCCGGCGGTGATTTCCCTCTCCGGTAGGGTGCCAGTATGGACTGCATAACCCTCCCAAACTAGGGTTTCGGTTGATGGTGGCGTCGGAACTTTTCGTGGATGGAGGCTCGGGTCCCTGGGGTTTTCTCGATACGAGGAATAAATAGGCGTAAGGGCGGAGCAAACGAGGCGACGAGGCACCAGTACATGGGCCAGCCGCGGCCAAGGGTGGGGCCGCGCCTGCCCTATGTACTGCCACGTGGCAGCTCTCCTGTGCGTGTCCTTCTGGCTCCGTCTTCGTCCCGGAAAAATTAAGACTCTGGGCTTTTGTTTCGTCCAATTCCGAGAAATTTTCATGTACAACTTTTTTGAAACAAAAACAGCAGAAAACAGGAACTGGCACCGCAGCACTGCGTTAATAGGTTAGTCCCAGAAAATGCTAAAAAGTGTGGAAAAGTGCACATAAAACATATAAGAATTGTAACAAAACAAGCATGTAGCATCAAAAATTATTACAACGTATCAACATCCCCAAGCTTAACTCCTGCTCATCCTCGAGTAGGTAAGTGATAACAAACAAATAATTTTTGAGGTGACATGGTGTCACACTACTTTGATCAATCTAAGTGTAAAAGCAATCATAGCTGGAATCATAGAATCCTAACATAAGAATGATAGATATAATCAAACAATGAAACTTAATAACCTTGATAAAACATGAATAGTAATCAAACAAAAGAAAATGTATAACGTGCATGGAAAGCAAAGTGATTGTCAAGAGCATAGCATAGATACATAATAAAGTGGTACTCAGCTTGTTCCATAAGTGGAAGCAAAACATACATGCTTGGACACCTTTAAAAGATTATAAGGATGACTAGAAACAAAAAGTTTGAACAAGCAATACCATAATTATGAATCAATCAATAAAATCTTGGGACCATGCACATAAAACTAAGAATGACAACTATGCTCTCATAAGTGGTGCATAAACTAGAAGGTGGAGACTCAACATAAAAGTAAAAGAAGGTCTCTCTTTGAGAGGCAAGTAAGATCACTCATGTGCTAGAGCTTTTTATTGAAACAACAAGAGTATAAAATGCACTTTTGAGAGGTGGATGATGTCAACGGTAAGTACAAAGCATATGGGTTGTGCAAAAGTGCTACTTCTAAATCGTAAGCCTCATGCATAATTGCTATTTGTGCTCACACCTCGTCCTACTCACCTCGGATCACCATTAGCTCTCATCACATACAAGTTGTTTTAACTGAGTATCACAAAGGGGTACCCCCGTGCCTCCTATACAAAGGTCCTATGAGATGCATTGCTTTTGATTTCTCATTTTTAAAGCATCTTCAGCTTGGGACATCCATACCGGGACGACACGAGCAACAGATAAATGGACTCCTCTTATTTTTTTATTGCTAGAAGCTTTCTCATAAGAGATTGAGGATTTGTCCAACTGAAACTTCCATGATGATACATGGCTTCGGTTAGCGGCCCAATGTTCTTCTCTAAAAAAATGTATACTCAAACTATTTTGCATGGATAATCTCCTTCATTTCGGACAAGATGAACATGCATAGCAACACACATGATATTCAGCGGCAAAGCACGCTGAGGTGTCCCCAGTATTTCAATGGTTATCACACATCAAGCAACTTAAAAGAGCTACGGTTACACAAGGAACACACGCTAGGCACAATAGTCATTTTTTACTACTTTTCCATGAGCAAAAAAAATATAATAATTTGAAATTTAAAGGTAGCACATGAGCAAACTACGTCGGGAATTGCTGTTGCCAGAAATCTGCGAGTTCCGCTTAGCAGATAACAAGGCTTCTTGCTCCGGTGCGTACCGGAGCTAGCCTTGCTACGCGTGGTCGGCCCGCCGCGACAAAGAACGAGGCGTACACTAGTGGATTCACATCTTTGTTCCTGGCGGTAAGACTCTTTTGCCGCGGCGGCCGGCCGACAAAGGAGAGGCGCTGGGGAAACACGTGTCGCGGGTCACTTCTACGACCCGCGATAAGGTCCCGCCACGTGGCAGCCGCGCGCACAGGCTCTTTGTCGCGGGCGGCATTACCACCCGCGACACAAGGCCCTCTACGTGGCGCGCGCACAACGCCGCTGCTTTCAGGGTTTGAGGGGTGCAGCACCCCCCCCCCCCCCCCCCGCCACCGACCGCCTGTTATTTCATTTTTTTTCGTTCGAAAATAGAAGTTGCATATATTTGTACGCTACTAGAAGTTGTACACGTTCATTCAATATATATATATAGATCGATCAAACAAATATTGCAAGCAAAAGTCGATTCCCCTTACACATATTCGTAGATTCCCTACATATATACATTTAGCTCACGATCGACAAGCGGTACTAACGACCGTCTATTTGGAGGTAGAGCATCTATTTGGACTAAACAAGCCTTTGTTGTTTAGTACTTCTTTAATCAAAAGTCCCGCCAGCTTCCTCCGCGATTCCTAGTGCGTGTTCCTTTGGTTGGAGTCTCGTCCCGCATGAAGTCGACCTATATACGAAAATGAGATGAGTATGACTATATCAGTCTTGATAACGAAATATTGATGATAATAAATAAAGTTGTGAATGTTATTGCTTACGTCGAATTTATTATTGTTCTGCTTCTCGATGGTTAACATGCGAATGGACTCGCAAACGTAGTATCCACATAGATTCGTCCCTTGTGGCTGCCGGGGGCACGGTACATAGAGTAAATGTTAGCTTCTCTCGCCTGTGTACCGTCCTTACGATGTCTCTTGAAAGCGGTCCAAGCCCCCGCCGTGCAAAAGAATGATTGAATGAGTGGATAATTAATTGATATCTCACGAATGATAAAGCGCGGCGATGAAGGAAATTACACTTGGAGCAACTTCTGCAAGTCCTTGAACCCGTCCACGCCTCTACTCACAGGGTCTTTTACTTCAACTATTCCCTTATCAGAGTTGAATGTCTAGTAGAATCCAATGGAAGCCGCACATGTTATGCATATACGTCAGGAATTACACTTAACATCGAGTAAGAAAAATTGAATGTGCATAAAAGATCATTAAGACTCTCACTCGTAGTTGTAAGGAAACAATATTGAATCACAGTAAATATTGCTCCCCCAAAAACCTTAGTAGGTTTCCCCCGTTTCTTCGCGTTTATGCTTCACCGTTTCAACATGTATTTTATCTCGGGTCAATAAACCCAACATTGATAATATTATTACTTCTGCATTCACCGATCTTCAGCCTCGCATAAGAGAACACATAAGATATAATGAGTATATATATGCAATGAAAACGAACATGAACTGAATGAAAATGAACTTATATGTAGTTAACAACTTACAAGCAATAGCAACTCATGAGAGATTTGTCGAGGGCATCTAGATTGAATAACCGCCGTAGTTCATTCATCTCAATATGGATCTCCTCCTTTCGGTAGTAATATTCCCATGGTATACTCGCCACGATGTACATTATGTTCTCCTTGCATGCATCAAGGTACCACCGATGCAAATTCCGCATATGTGTTGGCAGTTTATGCAACTGCTTCCGTGCTGACCAAGTCGGCCCCGTAGACAAATTTAGGAGCTATATCAGCCAGTGGGTAGTGCACAACTCGCCGTAGACAAAGAATTCCTCCACGGTAACGTCACAGTGCAGCCGCTAGCTTTGCAGCTTCTTCCATATCGAAACCACCCCGTTCCCGGTACAGCTTGGGAACATTAAGCACTTTGAGTGCCGGGATCGATTGTTTGGGCCGAGCACCGAGGAGGGGAACTTCCTTTCTTTTTGCCTTTTGTCGTTGGCTTGGCCTTGAGGGGTGCACTTGTTGAAGTTGACTTATTCTCGCTTGCACTTCTAGCTGATGATTTGCTCGTGCCAGCAATGTCCTTCTCCTTAGCCTTTTCAGCCTTCTTTGGTCAATTACCTTCGCAAGAGTGCGTGTATAGTCATCCTTCTTCTCGTGTAAGTCATACCGCGATGGTGTGTTCGTAAAACTAGTAGCATATGCTATTTGCTTCTCCGTGTATGGCTCTGGCGCAGGAGGTTTTGGCTTATGAAAAAAATCATAATTGATTTTCTTAACAATGGCATCATTTTCCTCCGGGTACGATCGTAAGGACGGGGGGAGGAACCTTTGGTACTTTTGGGAGGGGCGACTATCTTATGGACATGACTCTTGAAACGCTTCCGGCTGGGTGCATTCCGAGTCTTTTGGGCGGAGGCGGCGGCGCTGGAGATGGAGATGGACTACCGATGTCGTGGTCGACGTCGTACCCATGGGGTGATGGTGGCGACATGTGATCAGCAGGAGGAGGTGATGGTGGCCTGCGATCATCCGGAGGAGGTGATGGTGACCTGCTCTGACGACCGGTACTAGGGGCTACCCAGCCTCGGCAGCTTGATGTTCTTCTTTTCCCGCAGAATGACTTCTCCCAAGACCTCTCTCGAGTGTAAGCCCCCCATCACCTCCAGGGATATCGAGCTCCAATGTCCCCCACGACGGACAACCGAATCCACCCCGACACGAGCATAGCCAGCTGGAATCGGATTGCCATGCCATGTTGCCGGCTCACCTTCAGGTCCAAATGCCGGTAAGACATAGCCGACCGCCACCTTAACGTAAACCTTCCCGAACACCTCATGGAGATCACAAGGTGTTTGCTCCTTGATTCCATCCAAGGGGTCGCCAGACCGGCATCTATCATCATCCGTGTAGAAGGGGCCTCCGAGTCGGCCACGCTGCTGTCTCGTCGCTGAGATATGTCAGGCGGTATTATCCGGCGGGCGCTGTCCTTTTAGTTCATTTATCTCCCGCCGCTGCCGCTCGAAGCTCCCGCCGCCGCTGGTCAAGTCGGCGTTGGAACTCGGCCATCCGGGTCATTCCCGCACCTCCACTGGCGTTGTTTAGCTCTCGCTCGGCTTCTATAAGTCTCCGCGTCGGCCGGAAACCCAAGCGACCATGGAACACTAGGGCCGAAGCCTCTTGTTCGTCCTCCCTTCTCAGATTACCGAGGACAAGCGTCGCCAGAATCTTTCTCTCTATCGGGAGCAAACTTAAGTTTTCCCGCCTTTATATCTCGCCGTCACTTCAATCCATTTTTGCCCGGGTACCCTAACCCCGGTGTCAGTTTCAACAATGTTCCCCGTCTTCATGTCATACTCACAGCCATGCGCGAGGAACCAATTTCGAGCCCTAGTGTCCCATCCTTCTCGCGTGGGTTCCGGAGTGATCCCCTTCAGCTCCATCTCAGCCTCTTGTGCATCCCACTTAGGCATGGCCCCTCCGTAGCCCCCTCGCCCCGTATGATGGTGATATTCCTTTAAGCTTGCATTCTTCTTGTTTTTCGTTGACAGGTTCACAACCTCCTCTGATTCTTTGTACCTCACAAATTCTTCCTGCTATGCTCCCGCTTCGCTAGGTAGTTCTCGAATAATGGAGGCTTCTTGTCTTTCTTATAATTTTGCCATAACCGGTTCTTATACGCCCGAAAAGTTCCCCCATCTTCTTAAGAGCCCATTTCTTCACTAGCGCCCGCCGCTTAGCATTCTCGCACTCCGATCCCAAATCCGGCAAAGTGAAATGTGCCATGAGGTCGCCGAAAAGTGTGTCTTTGTACCTATCGGCAACCTGATTTTCGGTCACATTCTTGGTCTTGTTCCATTCTCTCGACAGCTGATCGGGATACGATCTCTAACCACAACTCCGCACTGATTTTTGAATGTCACTCCGACACTCGCGGGTACCACCGGTTGGCCTTCCTAGTGATATAGCTTCAATTGTGAAGTGGTCTTTTTGCTCAACTTCTTTGCCGGGCCTCGTTTCTCTATCTTATCTTTGGAGGCCTAAGAGAATAAAAATCAGTTAATTTATATACATAAGTACATATAGAATTCCATTAATGCCTCAACCGATCGTATACCTCGTCATCACCGGAGCCGCCGGCTTCTCCATCACCGGAGCCGCCGGCTTCTCCATGATCACCGGAGCCGTCGGCTTCTCCATGATCACCGGAGCCGTCGGCTTCTCCATGATCACCGGAGCCGCCGGCTTCTCCATGATCACCGGAGCCGCCGGCTTCTCCATCACCATCGCGGATTATGTCCGCGAAAATTTCTTCCCTGTTCCAAGTCCCGTTCGAATGTATCCATTGTTTCGCAAAAAAATTAAATCGATAAGTACATGTTCTAACCCAAACCAAACCCTAACCCTAGCTAACCAAAAACTAACCTAACCCTAGAGGGAGAGAAGAGGGGAGTTGCGGCGTCGGTGGTTTCGCGAGAGGGAGAGAGAGGGGGGAGTTGCGGCGTCGATGGTTTTCGCGAGAGGGAGAGAAGAGGGGAGTTGCGGCGTCGGTGATTTTCGCGAGAGGGAGAGAGATGTGTTTGCGAGAGGGAGAGAAGAGGGGAGTTGCGGCGTCGGTGATTTTCGCGAGAGGGAGAGAGATGTGTTTGCGAGAGGGAGAGGGCCGGTGTCGGCGTCGGTTGTTCGCGAGAAGGGAGAGAAGAGGGGACTTGCGGCGTCGATGGTTTTCGCGAGAGGGAGAGAAGAGAAGGAGACGGCCGCCGGTACTGCCACGCGCCTGTAAAACTAACTAACTTATACATAAAACTAACTAACTTATACATAAAATTAAACTAACTAACTTAATACATAAAACTAACTAACTTATACATAAAACTAACTAACTTATACATAAAACTAACTAACTTAATACATAAACTAAATTATTAACTAACTAAATTACTAACTAACTTAAAAACTAACCAATTAAATACATAAAAACTAATTAACAAGAAAACTAATTAACTAACTTAATACATAAACTAAATTATTAACTAACTAAATTACTAACTAACTTAAAAACTAACCAATTAAATACATAAAAAACTAATTAACAAGAAAACTAAGAAATCAAAAAAAGGGGCGAGCGGCGCGCGCGGCCGCCGGTACTGCCACGCGCCGGCAGCAGAGGAGGTCGCCGGAGCTACCTGTCGAGGCGCGCAGCGCGGCGGCAGTGGAGGTCGCGAGGAGCTCGATCTGGTCGGCGGAGGCGCGCGGCGGTGGCGCGGCGGCAGGGGAGGTCGCGAGGAGGCGGCCGGCGCGCGCGCGCGGCAGAGGAAATCGACGGCGGCAGAGGGCGCGCGCGGCAGAGGGAGCTCGAGGAGGCCTACGGCGGCGACGGCGCGGCAGAGGAGATCGACGGCGGCGACGGCGCGGCGGATCGACGGCGGCACGGAAAATCCGGCAGCTCCGGCGGCGCGATTTTGGCTAAGGCTGGCCTCCGGTGTCGCGGGTGGTCTGCTCCGCGGTTAGGCACGCGTACGCGCGAGTCGAGCCACGGCCCGCGATAGGCTCCCTTTATCGCGGGTCGTGCCACCACCCGCGATAAAGGGGGTCTTTATCGCGGGCCGTGGCTACGACCCGCGACAAAAGGGGGTGGGAGGCGATCCGCGTGAAGTGCATCCAACGGCTCCGGCTGCGTCATGAATCCAACGGCCCGGAGCCGTTGGACGCGGATCAGGCCCTCGGAGCCCATTTTTTCTGTTCTTTTTAATAAAACTATTATTTCAATAACTTGTAAATGGTAACTCAAAAAGAAAAGTTTTATATATGAAAATTGATCTGAAAATCCAATGAACATGAATATGACATCCATATAACTATTTGCATCTCGCATCATATAAAACGGATAGTCGTGTATGTTTCACCCCCGTGCACCGCCGCCGTGCCACTCGTGTCGCGTCCCCGTGCCACGTGTCGCCACCGCTTCCACGTGCCTCGCCCCGCCGACGCCGGCGTGCGACGTGTAGCCACCGCTGACACGTGCCTCGCCCCCGCCGACGCCGGCGTGCGACGTGTAGCCACCGCCGACACGTGCCATGCCCCGCGTGCGCTATATAGAGCGACGAGTGCGGGCGCAACCACACGTCGCCACCGCCTCCGCTCATTCATCTCCGGGATGCCTCCATGTCGTCGAGGGGCGTCCGGTTTCCGTGGCGTTCGAGTGCGTCCGAGCGGTAGGTTCACCGCCGAGATACGCGCCGGTGGCTTCCGCCTCACCCTCGGCACGTACAACACGCCGGAGGAGGCGGCGCGCGCTTACGACGCGGCGGCGTGGCGCTTCGGCGGCCGTGGCACGACATGAACTTCCCGGATGTTGAATCGCTAGAGGAGGCGGAGTTCCTCGCGCCACCGCCGTGCCTCCTCACCGACGAGGACCGTCGCCGGCATCGCCATGTGCAGCGCAGATCGCCATCGCCGAGCGCGACGAGCAGCTGATGCGCCGCTGGAGGGCGCGGTCCCCCGACGCGTTCTTTGCTAACCTTAGGGCACAACGCAGGTCCAACAGCGCCACCGTCGGGCCGCCGCCGCCTTCGAGCTCGAGAACTCGAATACAACTTGGACCGAAAACGACCCTCGGTGGGATGACCTTGGACGGAGACAACCTCCGACGACGAGTAGAGACTAGACTAGTAATTTATCTATTTTATTGTAATTTCAATAAAGTCGTTGTCGGTTCTATTAGTTTAAATTTAGTTTATAAAGTCGTTGTCGGTTGTTTTTGTTCAATAAAGTGGTTGACACGAAATTTATTACGATTGAACTGAAATTAAAGTACAGAGCTCAACCTAAAAAATAAGATACATGGCCAGATTCGAATGTTGGAGCCATTCAATCATAGTCGTGCCTAGTCCTATACACGTCGCCACCGTAGTCATCAAAGTCGCCGACGTCATCGTCGCTAGCATCGGGGTCGCGTTGTCGAACCTCGGCGGATGACCACGCGTGGGCTGGGATTGAGGGTAGCGCAGCGGGGGCCACGATAGGCCATGACGCTCGGGAGAGTCCGGCCGCGCCACCACATCCGACGGCCGGCCTCGTTGAAGTTCGAAGGATGGCGGGCCGTCCTCCTCGTACTCGGCAACCGCCCTCTCACGCCGATTGATGAAGAAGCTGTCCCAAGTCGGGCTGTAGTCGGGATGCCACTGGGGATTCCTCCGCCGCTCAGGCGTGAGCTCGAAATAGTAGTGGTTCGTGATGGCCATCTCGCGTGGCACACCTACAGGGATAGGAGGGACCGGTACGCCTCCGACGCTCAGCAACCAGCCGGTCGGGACGCGGTAGCCGGGCGGCGGGTAGTTCGAGGCGCAAAGCGCCTCCGCCTCCCGGGGTGTTAGACATACGATGGAAGCCATGGGAGAGAGTGATGAGGTTTGCGTATATGAGTCCAAGGCCTACATATATATAGTGGAAAAATGGCGGGAATGCGGGAAGAAAATAGGCGGGAACGAAGTGGCGCGCGAAACTTTCATCCCGGGTGGAGGCTCAAACCGGGACAAAAGACTGGGGGAGGCTTATCTAGGAGGGCCTTATCTGGGGGGGATGATGTGCAGGTAACCTTTTGTCACGGTTGGTGGCTGCAACCGGGACTAAAGCTGTCGGCAGGATAAGGATGCGTCGGTAACCTTTTGTCACGGCTGGTGGCCGCAACCGGGACTAAAGTCGTCGGCAGGATAAGGAAGCGTGGGTGGACGCACCGCTCGATGAGATAAAGCATGTAGCGCACGACGCCCGTCGAAGGAACAAGACAAAGTAGAAGCGGTGCCGTGCCTATAAAAGGAGCATCAATACGCCTTGCCAAGCGATCAACAAGCCAAGCTACGCTTCATTCCCATGGATGAAGGAAAGGGTTGGGAGCTCCGTGGCGCAGCTTCTCGAAGATGTCGTTGGTGCACACGCCCTACGGCATCTTCTGAAGCTGCTCCTCGGAAAATTTCCCCGCAAGCCCGTGAAAGAATACATTATATGAAAGAATACTCCGTCTCCTCTAACAAGTTGTTGGGGAAAGGGTTCTCATTATTACATAAATGTAGAGATTGTCTTGGGAACTATATATGAAGAATACATTATTACATCGCCATCTAGTGTTGTGATCTTCACGCCGTAGCCATGGAGAATCTTCATCATTTAGTAAGATGCTTGGGTCAATTTTCACCGTGAAGGGCGGAATTTCTTTAAACTTATTATAATCTTCTCGACATGTCTGTCTTGTCATCCACTCCCACGATGTTTCTTTTCCCGAAAGAACTATGTGGCGCTTTGGCTCCTCGTTGATGTATTCTTTTGTTGATTTCTTTTTCTTGATTTGCTAGCCATGTCCTTCACGTAGAAAACTTGAGCCACCTCGCTGGCTAGGACAAATGGCTCGTCAAGGTACGCAAGATTGTTGGGATCCACTGTTATCATACCGTACTTATCATCAATATGTATACCGCCGAGCTTCACCCATTTGCACCGGAACAAAGGGACCTTAAAAGTGGGACCATAGTCAAGTTCCCATATCTCCTCTATGTATCCATAATATGTGGTGGTCTGCCCATTCTCGTCTTTTGGCATCGAGCTGACACCGCTGTTTTGGTTGGTGCTCTTTTATCTTGGTCGATCGTGTAAAATGTATTCCCATTTATCTCGTACCTTGGAATGTACATATGTTTGAAGATGGTAACTCGCCAACAAGAACAGCTGCTCCACAACAGATGGGTCATTAATGAGATGTCTTTGCAACCAACTCGCCGAAGGTATTCATGTGTTGACATGTAATCAAGGACTCGGCTGCCCCGGTTTATTTCTCGTAAAGCATTCTTATGTTTCTCGATGTACGGAGCCACCAAGATGGAATTGTATAGAACTCGTGTAGTGTGCTTGATTGAAAGAAATCTTGTCCCCGCACACCATTGATTTCCTTCCTAGTGTGCCTTTTCACAATAGCCTCCCCTCATACCGAGATTCAGAACACCAATCGGCTTAAGGTCGTGAAGAAAGTCAACACAAAACTCAATGACCTCCTCAGCTCCGTAGCCCTTTGAGATACTTCCTTCCGGCCTAGCTCGGTTATGAACATATTTCTTTAAGACTCCCATGAACCTCTCGAATGGAAACATATTGTGTAGAAATACAAGACCGAGAATTCTAATCTCTTCAACTAGGTGAACGAGGAGGTGCGTCATAATATTGAAGAAGGATGGTGGGAACAACAACTCGAAGCTGACAAGACATTGGACCACATCTTCCCCGTAATCCCGACAAAGTTTCCGGATCCATTACCTTCTGAGAAATTGCGTTGAGGAATGCACATATCTTCACAATGGCTAGTCGAACATTTTCTCGGTAGAAGTCCCCTCAATGCAACCTAAGCAATCAGGTCATAAGCACGTGATGTCACATGGACTTCGTGTTTTGAAATTTTTTCTCCTTCATATTTACTATCCCCTTTATATTCGAACGAGAAACCAGACGGAACCTTGATACTGAATAGGGCTTCAA
>NC_061509.1:208920815-208963613 GCF_022539505.1 Lolium rigidum
GGCCCGGCCCGCAAACTTAATGGGCGGCCCGCTTAAGACGTGGCAGGGCCTCGTGTGGGCCTACCATCTACCACGGGGTTTCAGCAGGCTAACGCCGTTAACCGCGCTAACGGCGTCCGCCACGTGTCGGCTTGCATGACGTCGGCGACCAACGGGCTCCCGGAAACACTTGGGCAACGGTCCGATTTTCCGTGGCGGAAGGGCGCCCAAGCGCGACGGACCGAAAAATCGTCGTAGGACTTTGCCTCGACGCAGCTTCCACAACAGAACCCATATCGTCGGGTTAGGCCCATGGGCGACGAAAAATACCCCTTAGCGGACGATTTTGAGACGTTGTCTATCAGAACTTTTCTTGTAGTGATGATTAATATGATTGAGTATGCAAGTTTACCATAAGCTTTAATATGAGAGCACTGCTCAATAGATGAATATAATTTGTTAAATGTTCCCTGACCAAGAACAAAGTTTGCCATCACCAATTATGATTCCTTATGCACCTTTATTTGTGATTACCTTATACTTGTTTCAAGTTGAATTATATGAGGAAGTTGTTTACTATAATGTCTTGTGTGAATGAATACGATGCTTCTTGTCCGTATTTTATTTATCGACTCTTCACTCCATAAACATGTGGACCTGTTTACAGAGTTCGGCTTCGCTTGGGGACAAGCGAAGTCTAAGCTTGGGGGGAGTTGATACGTCCAATTTGCATCACTATTTTATATCATAATTTGCCGTTATTCATTGATATATTTCATATTGGGACACAATACTTATGTTATTTCATCTATTTTGCATGTTTCATGATTATTTGGAGATCGAGCACCGGAGCCGGGATTCTGCTGGAAAAAGCACCGTCGAGATGCAATATTTCGGAAGATCAACTGTGGAAGGAAGTTTTACGAAACTCCTATTTTTCCGGATGACGGAGGAAGCCAGAAGGGGAGCCAGCTGGACCCAGGGTGGGCCCACACCATAGGGTGGCGCGGCCCATGGCTTGGCCGCGCCACCATGTGGTGTGGGGCCCCCTCGGCCTCTTTCGCCTCCTTTTCTTCGCGAAACCCTTCGTCCCGAAGACCTAAGCCACAGAGGAATCCTCACGAAGGGTTACAACCGCCTCGCGGGGCGGAGAACACCAGAGAGAAAGAGCTCTCCGGCGGGCAGGAATCCGCCGGGGAAATTCCCTCCCGGAGGGGAAATCGACGCCATCGTCACCGCCATCGAGCTGGACATCATCTCCATCACCATCATCATCATCTCCACCATCATCACCGCCATCTCCACCGCTGGACATCGTCACCGCTGTAGCAATTTGGGTTTGATCTTGATTGTTTGATAGGGGAAACTCTCCCGACACCGTTTTCTACTTGTTGTTTATGCTATTGAGTGAAACCATTGAACCAAGGTCTATGTTCAGATTGTTATTCATCATCATATCACCTCTGATCATGTTCCATATGATGTCTCGTGAGTAGTTCGTTTAGTTCTTGAGGACATGGGTGAAGTCTAATTGTTAGTAGTGAACTATGGTTGAGTAATATTCAATGTTATGATATTTAAGTTGTGGTGTTATTCTTCTAGTGGTGTCGTGTGAACGTCGACTACACGACACTTCACCATTTATGGGCCTAGGGGAATGCATCTTGTACTCGTTTGCCAATTGCGGGGTTGCCGGAGTGACGAAACCTAAACCCCCGTTGGTATATCGATGCGGGGAGGGATCGCAGGATCTCGCAGTTTAAGGCCGTGGTTAGATTTATCTTAATTACTTTCTTGTAGTTGCGGATGCTTGCAAGGGGTATAATCACAAGTATGTATTAGTCCTAGGAAGGGCGGTACATTAGCATAGGTTCACCCACACAACACTTATCAAAACAATGAAGATTAATCAACCGTATGTAGCGAAAGCACTAGACTAAAATCCCGTGTGTCCTCGAGAACGTTTGGTCATTATAAGTAAACAAACCGGCTTGTCCTTTGTGGTAAAAAGGATTGGGCCACTCGCTGCAATTATTTCTCTCGCATTTTACTTACTCGTACTTTATTCATCCGTTACATCAAAACCCCCGAATACTTGTCTGTGAGCATTTACAGTGAATCCTTCATCAAAACTGCTTGTCAACACCTTCTGCTCCTCGTTGGGATCGACATTCTTACTTATCGAAGATACTACGATACACCCCCTATACTTGTGGGTCATCAGTAACTTCCCCTCATCCCCTGTTTTCTCCAACTCTTTAAGCCACAGAATTTTAGCCTTATGTCTGGTTTCTTCCATATAAGTTGCCATGCTAAGTCTGGATATCTTGTATGTTCGTTTGAGATTGAATTTTGCTACTATAGTTAATAGTCCTGTATAGTTCCAGTCCCTAATATATAGTAAATAACTAGTTACTCCGATGAAAATGTTGAAATAACATAAGTGGTTGATTCCTATGGTTGTTGAAATCCTGAAATTTCTGTAAGAAACTACTATAGCTTTTGGTCGGTGGATGGTATATCACTATGCCCGATTATGTTCGTATATATAGTGGCATTATTATTCATTGATCTGCTCCTAAGATCAGCTAGGAACCTTGGTTTTTGCCACGTTGATCCTAAAATCGAAAATTATTTTTGCGGGCCCAAAGATCAAGAAGGACTTCAATATTCATATATTAATCCGTACATTACAAGTCAGAAGACGAATTTTCCCTTTACGTGTAGATTCCAAAGATAAATGTATGATGGCATTGGTGACAAGTTGAATGGAAGGAGGACAATGTTGTTGCTGCTTGATAGTCTACATCACATCTCTGTACCTTTAGTATTCTCGTACGAAGGAGCGATGTTATAAACATAATATCGATGTATACCACGTGGATGGTGTTCCCCTTTTAATGCTACGATTTTAATTTAATATCTAATATGTTTCTCTTTTCTATTAATAGTGTTGTTTTTTCTCACTTTACGTGTGTCTTGAAAGCATAGCATGGACCTAATTCAACGTAATTGCCAAAAAAATACAATGGATGTTACATGTGTACGACCGGTTGAAAAAATTAACTGATATAATTAATATCATGCGGTTCATCAATTAAATCGGGTAGTGCAAACACCAACGCATGTAAGTGTTGTCCACCCTTAATTATATTCGTTGTTGCCTAGCAACGCCGCTATTACCAACGGACCTATATGAGTTGCATTGTACCCTAGCAACACCCAAAAACGCAACGCATCATTATTCGTTGGTAGAGGCCCTAGCAACGCCTAAATTGACATTTAGATACAGATAAATACGTTGTTGTAGGAGGGGTTCTGTTGTAGTGTCGGCCGCAACCTGCTCCGCAGTCTTCATCGGCATCTCCAGTTCGCCCGCGACCTCGAGCTTGTCCTCGGCCGGAAAAATGTCGGTAACGACCTCTCCTTCTCACCTTCTTACTCGTTGTGCCGGAACATGCCATGATCGGGCGGTTGCGACAACATGCACATTAGATCTTTTAGGGTTTTCATTAGGATAGGTTCGGATTGATGTTTGCAAGGTGTTCCTCGCCATTGCTTGTTGTTCTTGTCGAGGTCTTGGTGTTCACGACTCGATTTACTTAGATCTGTTACTCTAATCTCCAATCGTGATAGATCCTTCCTAGATCGGACTGTGGATTGCTGAAACTACTAGATTTTCATTGTGCATGCAAAGACGGGAAGGGTTTTTGTGTTGGGGTTTAGCATGTTCAGATTGTTGTGTGGAATGAGTCGCGCTAGTTTGTTCTAGATTCTGTTGTTTCTGATTAAACTAGGCCGATGATTGTAACCGGGAATCATAATATGAGGAGATGGTTGATCGGAACCTATGGCATGGTCGAACATGACCATGGCATTGGTTCCGATCAAACATCTCCTCCATATGTCCTCATTGTATGAGGCCTATGCTACCTTGCTTTCCATGTTTGTACTTCTTCGGTTCCGCAATAGCCAATGATTTAACTATGGCACAACGGAAGACGAGTGTGCTGCCCCGAAACTTAGTCATGTGCACCATATTACTTGCACACTAGACTTAGTTTGCGGACAGTCTCTTTACCTGCCGCGTGATCTAATATACGAGGCATCATTTTGTTTGTCTAGTGCATTGGCCAATGATTGAATAATGGCACACTGGAAGGCAAGGTGCTGCCCTCAAACTTAGTCGTGGGTGTGTGATTACTTGCACACTAGACTTAGTTTGAGGGCAGTCCGTTGAGCTGCCGTGTGAGCCAATGTATGAGGCATCACATGTTTTCAATGTTTGTTTTCATCTATATACTTGTGAGCAGGCACACCTCTAATGTCATGTGTTCTTGTGGCAGACTGAGAAGCTCAAACTTGGGTCACCTACTGAGACTCCCGATGAGGTACCGCCGAAGAAGCGAAGGGCGGCTAACGTCGGCCACTTCCAGCCGTACATAGGGCCGGACCAGTTCCTCAGCATCGTCTTCAGGCCCACCTTCAGCCAGCTCTGGATCCCTCAAGATTTCGTCAGATGGTTCAGAGAAATTCCTTCGAACATCATCATCACCACCAACACTGGTTGCAACTGGAGGATGACTACGGTAAGAGAAGGCGGTGATGCATACATCGACCAGGGGTGGGCGGCCTTCGCCGTCGCTCATCAGCTGCAGGTAGGCCAGTTCCTCATCTTCAAGAAGGTGTCCTCCTTCGAGTACAGTGTGGTCATCTTCGACCACACCTGCACTAAGGTGATGACTAGGTGCTGTTTCCATGGCGCTGCCACCAGGTGTGTCGTCTTCGAAAATCATGTCTGAAGCTTACCTGGTTTTGTGTCTCTGCTACCATGTTTGTTTCTAGTTTTTGTTCATGTCGTGTGTTGAACTATGATCGTCTCTGCTGTGTTCTGAACTATGACCGTGTTTGAAAAATGTTGTGTCGTCTACTTGTGTCGTCTATGATCAGTGCTAAGTTTGCCTGAACTATGATTGTGTTCTTGTTTCTGCTGTTGATCGCTGGTAACCTCACAACTGAAGGGAACAGGTAAGCAGAAGCAGATTTTGGGTTGCAACCAAACAACAGGGGCGCCGTTCTGGGATGCTACTAGGCCTGAAAATCGACCTACCAAACGGGCAAAGCCCAAATCTCCACGGGGCCAATAAAAAACTCTGTGCAGCCACCAAACAACGTGACTTTTATGGCCCATGGCCCGTCTGCGACGCGCAGGGGCCTTCTTCCCACTGCGCCAGGGGTGCAGAAAACTGCTGTAGGCTACCAAACACGCCCTTGGTGCGGTCTGTAGTGACAGTGTTCTGTAGTATGAAAGCTTTGGTACATTTGATGATATTCATACAGAGTGGCCATTCCAAATGGTTGAAAGCACCTTTTTTTGGCTAAGGAGCCCAGGCTCCCGATTTCATTAAAAATGGAACCGATAATACAACCAGAATCCAGTTCAAGCCAGGTTCTTCATTACAAAATAGAACCAGAAACATAAAACTCCAGAAGTCTTTTGCTACTGCTATTATAAACCATGAGCTATAGAGCAACACCAGGAGACTAAAATGAATTTCATAGAACAAGACTCCACAACTTTTTTGGCGCTGACGGAGACAGTAAAGGGCTGTTTGGTTGCTCGCTCAGACCTTTTTTCATGTGTAGAGTTCTTCTCCGTAGAGCAATGATCTTTAGAGCAATGAGGATTGGGCTAAGTCGGAAATCATGTTCCGCATCTAGTTTGGTAGGTAACGAGCCTATTTCATCCTCATTTCTGCACATTTTTTGATAGCCCGCAAAGCACAATTTCATGTACGAGGACAACATCGAGTTTGGTTGCAATCTATCTAGTGACCGGGCAACCACTTGTCACAAGTGGTGATCTTACCATTCCATACTACGAACAGCTCTACGGAATATGTAAGTAGTGATGTTCAGCCCTAGCTACTAGCAAATAGCATTTCGTTAAGATGCACCTTAGCTAGTAGCAAATAGTTGTTCTTCACGATGTTTTCCCTAGCTACTAGCAAAATGGTGTTTAAGACAACATAACTAGGAGCAGAGGAGTGTTGGACGGCATGACAGTGTTCTTGTAGGTTCGTCGTCCTTCTTTCTTCAGATCTTGGTCGTGCCTCTATCTGCCCACATTGCGTCAGCCCACTTCTGCCTCTTGTTCTTCCAAGCCTGACTATCACCCTGAGTAACACCGTGGCCATAGTCAATGTCGTCCGGCGTCACGTCCTCCTCATCCAGGAAGAACTCATCAATATCCCACCGCAAGATCCAGTTGTGTAGAATGCAACATGCAAGAACAAGCTTAACTTGGGTGGGGAAAGGATGGAATGTCTTCTGATCAAAAGGATCCGAAACTTGTTCTTCAGAGCAAAGAAAGCTCTCTCGATTGTGACTTGCAGGCTAGAGTGTCTGAGATGAAACAGTTCTTAGGATTTTTTGGGTAGTGTCTTCGAGAGAACTCATTGAGATGATACCTTGTTGATCTAAAGGGTGGAAGAAAACCAGGATGAGAAGAAGAACCAGCATCACCAAGGTAGAACTTACCCTCTGGGAATTGGAGGCCATCAGGTCTCTCCAAGCTGTATGCCAGAATTGTCGCATCATGGGCTGATCCTTCCCATCGTGCTAGAACATATGTGAACCTCATCTCAAAATCAACAACTGCCAGCACATTTTGGCTTGCGTAGTGTTTCCCCCTATATGCGTGCAACTCGCTTCTTGTCACTCTTGCAGTCACATGAGTACCATCAGTTGCATCAATGCAATCCTGACATTACAATGCGCAACTTGTTAGGTCGTGCTGAAGTAGGACAGTGTGATGCAAAATCCAGTTTCTCACCTTGAAATATGGAAACCAGCGGTAACTATCTTTGATCTTCTTGGGAGTGCGGGCAGACGGCGGCTTGATCAATTCTTCTATAAGCTCTCCAATAGCATACATAACTTGCTTGACATAGCGAGATATTGTTTCAGTGGGTCTCCTCCATGTGTTGTGAATCCCTCGAAATCTCTGGTTATGTCCAAAAACATGAAGAAACATTGCTACTTGTTCTTAGATACAACAGTTGATGCTATCTTTGAGCAACCCCTAAGCCAGAATGTGTTCACTAGGTTGTTAAAAGGGACTCTTTTCATCCTCAGCATATGAACAACCTTTGTGATTACTGACATAGATTTAGTTTAAATTGTTCATCCTCCTCTCTCTGTCAAGTTCGAACATTAGACCATAGGTGATAGATGACATGGCATTGCGACGAACATTAGATACAACAGTTGATGCTATCTTTGAGCAACCCCTAAGCCAGAATGTGTTCACTAGGTTGTTAAAAGGGACTCTTTTCATCCTCAGCATATGAACAACCTTTGTCATTACTGACATAGATTTAGTTTAAATTGTTCATCCTCCTCTCTCTGTCAAGTTCGAACATTAGACCATAGGTGATAGATGACATGGCATTGCGACGAACCGCTTGCTCTAGGATCACAAACATCCATGCATGGATCAAAGCTATGAGTGCAACCACATGAATGAAAAGCTTCCGCTGCATGTCCTAATTAAGTTCAAATTTAGCTAACTAACGGAAAAATTGGCTTAAGTTCGAATGGTTTCGACCGAAAGAGGGTAAGTGGTGCTTACAACATTGCTTAAAGTCGGTGCCATGGTGTCGTCGACAGAGACGATGGGGAAAAGATGGAGCTCGACACGAAGGGAGGTCGCCGCTACTAATCTGCGAACCCTGGTGCTTGGGGGACGCCAGACGAGAGTATGACGGAGTCGGTGAGGCAGATCTCCCAACTAGGACATGTCGGTGCCATAGATCTAAATCGTAGCTGCAGCCTTCGCTGCCCGAGAGGGAAAATGGGGAATGGTGTCTTGTCGACCTGAGCTGACCCACTATGGGGGGGTGGTGAGCATACTTTTCGCGCCATACCGGCCGGCCAAATTTACCCCTCCAGCGATCTCGCTCTGCACCCGCGCGTTCTCCCCCGCGACGGATTTCCCTACTTTTGCGTCTGCCAGTGCATGTCCCAGCGACAACAGACGAATCGAGGGTGCCTAGCGGGCTTGTCCCGACTTTGCTTTAAGGTTTGTGCGAGCCAACAACGCGGAACATGGTTGCCTTCCAAACCCATGATTTTTTGCATCCCTAGACCGGGAAACGAATTTCCGATCAAACAAATAGGCCCCAACTCTAAAAGCTTGTCTCAAACATTTTCCAATCTCCGCCTCAATGGCATCCATCCCTAGCACCGAATGAAGGCCGCTGAAGCCAATTTAGAGAAGAGCAGCCGTGCGGTAACCTCAGCCCGACGGTTGCATGGTCTCAGGCCCAATGAGTCATCAAGTACAACACTTTACCAACCATATTACCAGAAATACATCACTATTATGAGTATTTTTAAACAGTTCAGATTAAAGAGGCTATCCAAACCGCCATAACATTCCCAACTCTACCAGGAAATCTCCGAATCCAAAAAACCAATTTCAGATTAAGTAGTGAGAACACTACTCAGGTTAAAATAACACTTAATCACACCCCCACCATAGCACAACCGAAAAATAAATGATCAATTGTTTCTTTGCATTCACAGAACATGCAACTAACATTTTTGCCCTTCCATCCCTATCAAGCAAATTATCCTTGGTAAAAGTACTACCATGAAACCAAAGATCTTAATTTTAAGAGGGACACGAACAAACCCTCATGTGTGACCATTTAACTCGGAGAGTTTCAAAGATACATTGATTGTCTAGAAAAATTTCTAGATTTAGGAAGCATCCAACTAGTGGAGTCCTTTATGAGTGTTTCGAGCGTTGAGCAAAACTAAATAGCACAAGCCTATGTGGGTCACGAAAGTAGTATCCCATAACATTATCAAAGGAACCACACAGACACACACTTATTGGTAGCCCACGACCCCCTCTAACCTGGCCCCGGGGAGAAGAAATAGGGCTGTTTGGATTCCTAGGCACAACCTACATCGTGGATAGCACAAATTTTATAGCTGAAATGACGATATGTCACCTAGACGGGGGTGAATAGGCGTTTTAAAAACTACTACGGATTTGGCTTGTAAGAATGTGGAAGTAAACTAATGTTTATTCTACAAGCACAGAACCTAAATATGCTAGGCTCAACTAAGTGCAACAATAGAACTCAGGCTAAGTAAGATATATAGGCACAAGATAAATGTAACACAAGTGATAGCAAAGTATAAGTACTTCAAGAACGATGCATGGCTATCACAAGGAAAGTAAACTCGGGTATAGATATAACCGAGGCACGCGGACACGAAGGTGCATTCTCGTGTTCCTCCTCACGAAGTGAGGTACGTCACGTTGGAGAGATGGAAATTCCACGAAGGACAAAGGCCTATCCCTTAAAATATCCACAGCCACTTCACAAGCTCCACGAAGGAGAAGCCAGGTGACAAGGTATCAACTTTTCAATGCCTACAAGTTGTAGACTAGGGTTTCGCGGAAACTAGAGGGCAAGTAGATCTCGAAGGTTTCAGCCAAAAAGGTGCTCGACTATGAAAAACTAGGGTGTGTGTTGACAATGATTCGATCATTTCTTTCTCCCCCGGCTCCCCTTTATATAGGAGGTGGAGCCGAGGTTTTCGTATCATACAAGTTACAAAGTCCGGGAGACTTATTTGAGTCTTTCCAATATTGATACAAGTCTCTTATTCCTAATCTATCTCTACTTCCCATATCGATGCTTATTGGGCTTCCGAGCTTCATAAACTTCGGGTCGTGGGCCTTCGATTATCCCTGGGTACCTTATTCGGAAGGCCCATCTAGGATGCCTATGTCACCAGGGCCTCTTCACAATCTTCCATGAAGAGGTCACTGGAGCACCAACGGCCAAGCCAACTAGGAGGAACCCTCCAAGAGTAACAAGCTCATGGTCTCTCAGTCAAACTAATCGTAATGAAGAACTCAACATTTATGCATGGATGCAAAAGCAATAACACCAAAGTTGTTCAAAACCTTCACATTCAAATCCCATCAAAGCAACAAATGCTATGGAGGAACTAGAGGGGAATAACAAAGGAGGACATCAAAAAATGACTCCAATATTTAGATACCAAGGGTTCCCCTCACTTAGAGGAGGAAATGATTGGTGGAGTTGTAGATCTAGATCTCCTCATTAAAATCCCTCAAGAATATGCAAGAAACATGGGAGGGATGGAGAGGAAGCAAGCTTTTGAGGTTCACCAATGGATTAGGAGAGAGGGGGAGAAAAAAGAATGGCTGACCTTGCCTCTTCAAGGAGGAACAAAGGCTATTTATAGTGCTAGGGGGGAAACTAGCCATTAGGGGGATTCCTGCGACCCAAACCAGCGGTAAAAACCTCGCCGAATAACAACCAACACACGAGGCTAGGCTAGTGAAACTGGCATGTCGGTTTCCTCACCGGCTTCAAACCGGAGCTGCTCTCTGGTATGTCTTTCGTGCCATACCGGAGCAATCTGATGACGCCGAGAATTTTTGGCAGGATTTCTGCGCCGAAATTGCAGAGCAACCCTCAAACTATAGTTTTCTCAAAGGATATTAAGCTTTCACTATGTTCCCTAACTCCGATTGAGATGAAACAAATATTTTGGAAATATTAGGACTCGTCACAGAATGTTTTTATATTATTTTAGAGAGGAAGCCTCTTAACATCAAGAAATGAACAAGACGTCCAAACTTGAAAACTCAATAAAAGATGCATACGGATTCCGTTTTCGATGAACTTGGACTTGTTGAAAAGCTAGCAACAAGCTCAAGAACCTCACACAGAGATACACCAAGAAGCAACAATAATATAGGGATGAAAAGTATGCAAAGTATTGAGCTCTCTAAGACGACGCGATCAACTTACCCAACCGAAAGTCCCTCTTGATAGTGCGGCTATCTATCCTATAACCCGGTATCTCAACAGCCACCTTGAGACCAGTAAAAGGAAACCTGGCAAGGCCATACCTTTTCCTTGCGCATCCCGCTTGACCTTGATGATGATGTTTCATGCTTCATTCAAGACGGAATGCCTCACTTGATCATTGTTGCTTCGTGAAGACTCATAAGTTGCTCCCATATACACCACATTGGGATAGCTTCATTAAGGCATGTCTTCACAAGTCCATCATCACCAAATGTACGGCAAGCTTCAAGCATGATATTCTTGACATACTCATCTTGAACTTTCCCTTCTCAACCTTGATGATATCCAAACTTGATGACATTCTATTATGTGATATATGAGATCATACTCTTGATGCATGATCATGGAAACATACCTAACCCACATACCTACCACAAAAAGCACATATATAGTGGGTTAGCTCATGAAGCATAATTGACAAGGATTACCATCCACAATGTCACATGATCCAGAGTAGCACAATATTTATGCTTCATGTGTTGACCAACTTGAATTCAATCTTCATTCTTAGTCTTGGTCAACCTTGTATCTCCTCATGCTCTATCATAATATCTAGAGATACATAAAAATCTCTTCATTTGATTGCATGCTCTAAACCTTAGTCAACCATAGCTCAACTCATGATACTATCATGACACCGGCTTAGAGCCATATCTTGAATTCTTCTTTTGAAATCAAACTCTCAAGATATTGATCATATAATATTATCTTCATGGCATCAACACTTGAATCCAACACATGGACAACAAGCATTGCCTATTGAATATTCCTTCATATAAACTCAATGGAGTAATTAGTCCATAGGGACTTTCATTAATTAGCAAAAAAACACTTAGGGGCAATGTAACCTTACAAAAGCATCTGTGGGCCTACCACTGGAGGAATGGCCGAGTCGGTCGTTCCTATAGAGCTTGGCCCATTGTCGGGGAAAACTTTACGCCCTCATGCAACCATTGTACATGTGGAGAAGCGCAGGTGACGACTCATTTACTCCCTTGCACGGGCTACACTCCAATCACCGCCCCCCTCTCTCCCCCCTCACTAAAACCTCCCATCAACCACCACCTCCATGGCTTTGGGTTCCAAGCTCTCCCAGTCGTTCTGACATGCACGCGCATGAGCAGTGACTACGAGGCTGGCGGACTCCACGACATGGCGGGGCCGATTGGCCTGGTTGTGTTACTAGTGTTAAATTGTCCGCCCCCTTTGCGTCAAGGTCGAGTGCGAGCACGAGGGTGATGGTGGAGGCCATGAACGCCGCCATGGTTCAATCGCCCCCCCCCCACACACACAATGGGGCGATTAATCCCCTACACGGGTATAGGCCGGCCATGGTGGCGGGTGCAACTGGCCCAAGCCGCGAAATGGAGGCTCCGACAAGGTTCATACCTCATCCAGTGCATGCTTTCCATTGAGTGGGGGTCGTTCGACTATGATTTTTAGGTCTGGCAATAGTTCATATGATTTCGATTAGCAGGGTCATTCGATTTAGGTTAAAATCATGATGTAGTACTACTTATGCGTGTTCCATTACATCTTCCACTCGTCGCATGTGATCTACAATACCGTAGTAGTGCAATGGTAGCATGGTGGTGACCGCGCCATGGAGTGGTGATCATCGCGTCGGCATTGGCATATGTGTTAATGTTAGTGCATCGACCACTATTCCATTACACGGTCACCACCCTGCTACCATTGAAGCAATGACAAGGGTGTCAATGCCATCGTGCTTGCATTGACATGTATGTTAATGACAATGCGGTACATTCCATTGACACGCATATTTTCTCCATGACAATGGCATGTACCACATTCTTTTTGACCAGGAACTATGAGGCAACAACCCCACAACAAATTTTATTATTCAAAAGTCAAGAGCGTCAGATATGTACATATATACAGAAACAAAAAGGGAACAAGGAGAAAGGAGAAAACCACTATCTATGGCAGGTCTCTAATCCACTTGAGAAAACCTTTTCTATGCTTTACTTTAATTCTATATTGCAGCAAAGTGATATCATGCACAAATTTGCCTTTCCACCTTGCAAAGGTAGGCCTTTCTGAAAGAAACGTATGCCGCACCTAGAGGGGGAGGGTGAATAGGTGCTAACCAATTTTTAGTTCTTTTTCAACTTAGGCTTGGCACAAAGGTAAATTCTCTAGATATGCAACTAAGTGAATATACCTATATGACAAGGATATCAACTAAGCAAGATATAGCTACGCAATAGGAGATAGAGTGGGATAGAGGTAACCGAGAGTGGAGCACGCGATGACACGGAGATGATTCCCGTAGTTCCCTTCCTTTGCAAGAAGGTACGTCTACGTTTGGAGGAGTGTGGTTGCTACGCAAGCCAAACCAACGAGCCACGAAGGCTTCACTCGGATCTCCTGTGAGCAACGCCACGAAGGCCTAGCCCACTTCCACTAAGGGATTTCCTCGAGGCGGAAACCGGGCCTTTACAAAGTTCTTGGGGCACACATCCACAACCAAATTGGAGGCTCCCAAATCTGTAACAATACAACAATCAACAACAACACATCAACAACAAATCAACTAGGGAACCAAATAGGAACACTAGCATGAGATCCCTCAAACAAGTGAGGGGGAAATGAAGAACGCTTCGGTGAGGATGTAGATCGGTGTCTTCTCCTTCGAATCTCCAAAGATCAAGAGCTTTGGTTGGGGGAGGAAGGAGATCTTGAAAATCTTGTGTTCTTGAGGTGGCTCTAATGGTGGTGAAGCTTGGCAGATTTTTCTTGCAATGATTGAGCAACTTGTCCCTTTGGAGAAGAAAGCTATTTATATGGGTGGAGCTTTCAGATCTGACCGTTGGGGACGAATTTCACTTACACCGGAAGTTCCGGCCAGGATGGCCGGAAGTTCCGGCTTCCACCGGAAGTACCGGCCATTTGGGCCGGAACTTCCACTTCTGATAAATTTCCTGCAAAGCAAAAGAAGGGACGGAACTTGGGCGGAACTTCCGGTGACCGGAAGTTCCGGCCAAGTTCCGGCCAAGTTCCGGAATTGCCCGAAAACCTTCATCGGACTATACCGAGCCACAAATCCGCATTTCCGGAACTTGCCCGGAAGTTGGGCGGAAGTTCCGCCGACCGGAACTTCCGGCCAACTTCACCTGGAACTTCCGGTCGGGAAGAAAGGAGCTGTGGCCAAGCTGCGCCGAGGAGCCTCGCTGAAAAGCTGCGGGCGGAACTTCCGCCTGCCGGGGCCGGAACTTCCGCCGATCACGGTAAAAGCTGCGGAACTTCAGAACAGCTAAAGCAATTCACCGATCCAACATAATTTTTGATAGCTTGTACCTGTCTACATCAACACACATAAAAATATACATAGTGTTGACGTCAAACACACAAAACCCAAAAGGGCGGGAAATGTTCTTTCAATCTCCCCTTTTTGGTGTTTGATGACAACACAAGTATTTGCAAGGAATGGATAATGTAAACAACAATGTGAGAGATATAGAGGAGCTCCCCCTAGATATGAGCAATGGTACATAAGAAGCTCCCCCTATATCTTGCATCCGTCTTCCAAGGGTTAGCAATACAACATAGTGATAAGCATATGGATAATAAGATCATGCACACATAGATAACCAAGGAAGACTCACATACGGAGTTTACCATACACAAATAAGGTTCCAAGACCAAAGCCAACACGAGCTTGTGACTCCCCCATGCAAATACCCACCGAAGAGCAACCTAATAAGGTCTCATTCTCCCCCTTTGGCACCAAAGCACCAAAAAGGAAAAAGAGAAACTACGCGCCCCAAGGGTCGGCGTTAGCCCAGCCGGGAGGGAGGTTCGATGGAGCGCCGGGGTAGGGAGGAGTGTGAGGAGGAGACTCGATCTCAAGGCCATCCGGAGGAAGAGGGACACCATAACTAGAGACCCACTCAGCTTCCGGAGTGACATTCTCCTCGGATCCGGGGAGACACTTCCACCTCAAGGGCCCTCATGATGCTCTTCTGACGCACCCTTGACTTCTTAGCTTCAACATGCTGCCGATACCGGCGGTGGTTGGCTCGCAGAGGTGAGGCAAAAGATCTGTCTCATGCGGCGTGCTAGCTTGGAGGCCCAGCCTAGGTGGCTTCTCATCCATGGGGTTAACATCTTCAAGAGGAGAGTTGTGGCGCTTGGCCCTCAATGACTTCACTTCATGGGATGTGAGAGTGAGTGGAATGGATTGAACGAGTCTAGCCTGACAAGACTCCATCCAAGTGTCCTCAATGAGCTTCATAATGTACGGAGCATAGGCGGGAATCTTCTTCTCCATCACACATGACCACATCTCATGATAGATGTAGTCCATCACATCAAGCTTCTCACCGGTGCCCTTCTTAGCAAAAGAGTTGGCCATAAGATCCACTTCATAAAGATGTAGCTCATCAAGGTTGCCACCCTTCGGTCCAATGGTTTCCCGGTAGACTCTAAGCATAATATCCCAAGTAGGGAGAAAATCCGCATTCTTGCCCGGTACACCCCAGCCGGGGATGTAGAGGTGCTCCAAGACCTCCCTTGTTTGAGCCCATGAGCTATCATGGCACCTCCAACCATTTGCATCAACGCCCGGGTAGCGAGGATATCCAAGGGCGGCTCCAAACTTTGCCAAGTTAGACTCAAGGAGCCTCTCATGAGTCATCCACCGAAATGTTCTTGCTTCATCTTGCTCAAAGTGGACGGTGGCATAGAATTGTTGAATCAACCCAACATCATAGTCCTTGTTGAGCTCCATAATGGGATAGAGCCCAAACTCTCCACACATGGCATAGGCTTCTTCAAAGTACTTATTAGCGGCCATCTTCCCGGTGTCGATAGCATGTTGAGGGGCTACCCCTTCTTGAATGGTATGTAGATCTCATAGAATATCTCCTCTTGGGTCTTGTTGTGGAACCGCTTATCCCCAACCCTATTGTTCCGAGGGGTGAGGTAAGGGTTCATGTCACGTGAGCTCCTTGTACTCATTATATTGCATGCCCTTCACGGATATATGTATGTTCTTCCCACGAACAGCCGGTGACTTGTGCCTCGCGAGCACTGCAGCTTGCCGGCGAGCGGTGAGCTTGGATGGTCGGGTTTGCTCAAGCTCTTCCTCAACCTCATCCACATGATCCTTGCCTCTCTTCTTGGAACCACCTGATAACGAAATCAATATGATAGGAATGATGAATGAGTGCTCATAAGCAAGGAGGCCAAACACCAGAGCATGCACAGGATATCGGGTAACAGCAGAAAAAATCGCCAGGCCGGAAGTTCCGGTGAGAACCGGCGGAAGTTCCGCCCCGGGCGGAAGTTCCGGCGTGAAGGACCGGAACTTCCGGCTGTTCGAAAATAGCGGCAGTTCTCACCGGATCCGAGGCAATGGCTAAGAGGACCGCATTACCACGACATCCTAAACACGATCTAGTATAGGAAAGGCATCTAGAGGATTTCTACCATAGCTTTGCCTAGAGTATGCCCTATATTTCATCTAGTGAGGTCTACCCACACATAGAGAGGGAGAGGGCACAAACCGGGGGGAGCCATGGAGGAGAAGAGGGAGAGGATGCCGATCCACGGAGACGATCCGGCGGGGAGCGCCGGAGGAGGGAGATCCGGCCGGAGGAGCAGCAGCCGGTCACGGGGAAGGAGCACCACCAAATAGATCTTGGAAAGGGGAAAAGTGAGGAAGATGGAACCGCTCACCCGTTCGGCCCGGTTATATAGTGGCCACTTAAGGCCGGAAGTTCCGCTCGTTGGAGCCGGAACTTCCGGTCTCGCAGAACCACCCGAGCTGGACACGAACAAGGCAGAATCGGCGAAAAGATACCAGCCGGAAGTACCGGTCGAAACGACCGGAACTTCCGTGGAACAGAACTCGTGCCCAAAAACAGGATTTTGACACTAACAAGGTGCACTTGGAGAAGGTGAAGGATATGTCTTAGATGAGATAGGCTTAGGACAGATACGCCAAACTGTGAGATGGTACATGATCACTCATTTTTGCAAATAATGCAAATGAAGGCCAAGAAATGAGTGATTTCCCATAAACAAGGAGATGTCAATAAAATCCAATGAAGATCCAAACAACTCCAACTCTTCACGAAGAAGAGTGTGGTGGCCTAGGCCACCATATATGAGTGTTGTGGCATGGCACCGCGAAGATATATCTTGGGTCCAAGCCACTACTCATCATTGAAGCTCACATATCAACATATGATATAAAGAGAATGATTTCTTAATGTTGGCATTATGGGGGGAGGGATAGCTCAATAATTTAAACCGCACTCCCTATTTCCATGCCCACATCTAAACAAAATAAAGTTTTGAGACGAAGGTGTGTTTGCAAGATGGTCAAGCTATACTCCTTGAATCAATGATATTTAGCTCATTCCTCAAATAAGTGAACCTTGCTTCATCAAGAGGCTTCGTGAATATATCGGCAAGTTGATCTTTGGTTGGAACATAGATAAGCTCAATATCACCGCGGGCAACATGATCCCTAATGAAATGATTCCGGATCTCAATATGCTTCGTTCTTGAATGTTGCACCGGATTATAGGCAATCTTGATGGCACTTTCATTGTCACACAATAGAGGCACTTTGTCACAAATGACACCGTATTCCTTTAAAGTTTGCCTCATCCATAACAATTGAGTGCATCCACTTGCGGCGGCAACATATTCGGCTTCGGCGGTGGAGAGAGATATACAATTTTGCTTCTTAGAAGACCAACACACCAAGGACCTACCAAGGAATTGGCAAGCCCCGGAAGTTGATTTCCTATCATCCTTGTCACCCGCCAAATCCGCATCGGTATAACCATTGAGAATAAAGCTTGAGCCTTTGGGGTACCAAATACCATATCTTGGGGTATCAACCAAATATCGAAAGATTCTTTTGAGAGCCATCATGTGGCTCTCCTTAGGAGAAGCTTGATACCTTGCACACACACCAAAACTCAACACTATGTCCGGTCTAGATGCACAAAGGTAAAGCAAGGATCCAATCATGGAGCGATATACCTTTTGATCCACCTCTTTACCATTGGGATCTAGTGCAAGATGACATTTGGTAACCATAGGAGTGGCCACACCCTTCATCTCGGTCATCTTGAACCTCTTGAGCATGTCTTGGAGATATTTTGCTTGGTTGATGAAGGTTCCTTCCCTCAATTGCTTGATCTCAAAACCAAGGAAGAACTTCATCTCTCCCATCATAGACATCTCAAACCTATCGGTCATAAGCTTTGAAAATTCATCATTGAAAGCTTTGTTAGTCGAGCCAAATATAATATCATCAACATATAATTGGCAAACGAAAAGCTCCCCATTGACCCTCTTAGTAAAAAGAGTGGGGTCGATTAGCCCAACATCAAACCCACGGTCTACCAACAATTCCTTAAGGTGCTCGTACCAAGCTCTAGGAGCTTGTTTGAGACCATAAAGTGCTTTATCAAGCTTGTAGACATGGTTAGGAAAGTTGAGATCCTCGAACCCCGGGGGTTGCTTAACATAAACCTCTTCATGCAAAGGACCATTAAGAAAAGCACTTTTCACATCCATTTGTTGTAACTTAAAGTTATGATGCGATGCATAAGCAAGAAGGATACGGATGGACTCAAGGCGAGCCACGGGAGCATAGGTTTCTCCAAAGTCAATTCCCTCAACTTGAGAGAACCCTTGAGCCACCAATCTTGCCTTGTTCCTCACAACATTTCCAAACTCATCTTGCTTGTTCTTGAAAATCCATTTAGTGCCTATAACATTGCGGCACTCCTTTGGCTTCTTTACTAAAGTCCCACTTTGTTGCGCTTGAAGTTGTTGAGTTCTTCATGCATAGCTTCCAACCAATCCGAATCTTCAAGGGCTTCAAATACTTTCTTGGGTTCCACTAAGGAGATATAAGCATGATGACTGCTAAAGTTAGCCAATTGCCTTCTTGTGGAAACCTTTGCCCTTACGTCACCAAGAACCTTGTCATGTGTGTGTTCAAGACGCTCAAGTTGCCTTTCTCTTCTTGCTAGACGACGGGCCTCGATCTCCTCCTTGGTCCTTCTTGGCCTTGGAGGTGTCACTTGATCAACTTGATCATTTGGGTCCCCGTCTTGACCTTCAACTTGTGCTTCCTCAATTACTTGGGGTTGCTCATCCTCATGTGCTTGATCTTGGACAATATTTGGTGAAGCGCAAATATCAAATGGATACTCATCGGAGCCATCATGAATTCTTGGTTGATCTTGTCCTTGATCTTGTTCATGAGGGAGAGGGTTTTCTTCTTGTTCTTGGGTTGGTGCATCATTAGCTTCAAGAGATGGGGTTTGTTGATGTTGAGAGGATGAGGGCTCCACCGTGGTAGAGCATAGTTCTTCCCGAGACGCCACACCGTGTCCCTCAATGGGGCGGAAAAATCCCACACCCATTCTTACTATGGCATCTTGAGGTATTTCATCACCTGCACATACATCAACTTGCCCCACTTGGGAGCCATCATTTTCTTCGAACCTCACACTACAAGATTCAATGATAATCCCGGAGGCTATATCAAAGACTCTATAAGTGTGAGATTCGGCACCGTAACCAACAAATATACCCTCCAAAGCTTTAGGAGCAAACTTAGATAAACGAACTCCTTTGATTTTGTAGAAACACTTACACCCGAACACCTTGAAGTATGAGATATTAGGCTTGTTCCCGGTGAGTATTTCATATGGAGTCTTGTTCAAGCCCTTGCGGAGATAGAGCCGGTTAGAGGAGTGGCAAGCGGTGGAGATGGCTTCCGCCCAAAAGTTATAGCGGGATTTATACTCCGCCATCATAGATCTTGCCATATCCATAAGAGTACGGTTCTTCCTCTCCGCAACACCATTTTGTTGAGGGGTGTAAGCAGCGGAATATTGATGTCGAATCCCCTCATCACTAAGAAAATCATTGAGTGTATAGTTCTTGAACTCGGAGCCGTTGTCACTTCTTATTGCCATAATGAGGAGGTTGTGTTGGCGTTGCACCTCGGTAGCAAAGTCAATGAATATTTGTTGAGTCTCATCTTTCGTCTTGAGAAAGTAGACCCAAGTGTATCTTGAGTAATCATCAACAATCACCAAGCAATGTTTCTTCGCACCAAGACTTGCATGAGTAACGGGACCAAAGAGATCCACATGAAGGAGCTCCAAGATCCTCTTGGAAGAGATGATAGTCTTGCTTGGATGCGGAGAGTCATGCATTTTGCCTTCAACACAAGCCCTACAAACACGATCTTTGGCAAAAGACACATTTTCCATTAGTCCCACAATATGGTTCCCCTTCTGAAGACTTTGCAAAGTTCTCATGTTGACATGGGCTAGGCGGCGATGCCACAACCAACCCACGTCCGCCTTTCCGAATAGGCACATCGCACTTGTCGTGGTGGTCCCCGAAAAGTCCACCACATACAAGTTATGTTCGCGATACCCAACGAAAGCGACTTTTAGAGTCTTGCTCCACAAGAGGACCACAATATCATTATCAATAAAGACGGCGAAACCCATCTTGCCAAGGGCGGAAATGGAAAGCAAATTGTAACCAAGGGTTTTGACAAGCATGACATCCACAAGAGTAATGTTGTGTGCAACCACAACCTTGCCAAAACCCAATACCTCGGATGTAGAATTATCGCCAAAGGAGACGGTGATATCATTTATGTTAGGCCTCAACTCCTTGACGAGGTTCTTGCCGCCGGTCATATGACTTGTACATCCACTATCAAGTACCCATTTTGAACCTCCCGCGGCATAGTCCTACATGAGATCAATTCTTGGATTTAGGTACCCATTTCGCAATGGGTCCTCTTTTGTTAGCAACAAGGGTCTTTGGGACCCAAATAGACCAAGCAACATAACCATCATATGGGCCAACATATTTAGCATAAACATCACCATAATAATCTTTAAATAAAACATAGTGAGGGTTAGCAATTCCCGCATCATCATCATTCATGGTTTTGCCCTTGGAGGCTTCACCATTAGTGACGTCTTTCTTCTTCTCTTGTGCAGGCTTGGCCTTTTGCTTGTTTGCCTTCTTTGCCTTGGCATTATAACCAAGGCCCTCCTTCCCATTGTTTGATCTTTGCTTACTCAAAAGATCATCCAAATAAAGTTTACTTTGGGGAGAGGAGGCCTTAGCAAGTTCATCCTTCAACCTAGCATTTTCCTCAACAATATTTGCATGATCACATAGAGGAGTAGAGGAGCTAGGCACATCATATGAAGCAAGCCTAATTTGAAGTTGCTCATAGGATTTGGATAGGAGAGTGAATTCACTCTTCAAAGCTTTGTGAGCTTTGTCTAGTTCATCTAAATCCTTCACAAGTTTCTCATGATCAATCTCAAATTTGGCCTTTTCCTTTTTAAGCACTTTAGACTTAGCCATAGCAAGATCTCTAGCTTTAGTGAGCTTGTTAATTTTATCATGAGGCTCTTCAAGAGTTTCTAGCCTCTCCTCAAGAGAAGCTATAGTTTCTTGACTTTCCTCAAGAGCATTTTTAAGAGCATGGATTTCGAGAGAGTCTTCTCTCTCTCTATTTGACCCTTTTTCTCAAGCATATCACTTTGTTGAGCTAAACGAACCATGAGGTTTGAAACATGATTTTTAGTGTTACCTTGTAGGTTGAGAATGAAATCATCAAAATCTAGCATTTCTTGTTTCACTTTTAGACTAGCATCATCAACCCCTAGATCACTAGATATGTTAGGCATAGAGGGACTAGGAGATGATACCTCGGAGGATTGAGCCATGAGGCAACTTTCTTCCTCCACATGAATGACCTCATTGGGGGATTCGCTTGGTGATGAAGAGTTAGTGGAGAGGGAGGCAAGAGCGACCAATCCATTAGAGGTTGCATCTTCTTCATCATCAACATCATCATCTCCGGAGGTATACTCTTCTTGAGTTGATAGCACAATAGGTGTGTCCAAGGAGGACCTTGCCATGAAGCAATGTGCATTCTTGATATGAGGGTTCTCATTGGGAGATTCAAAGAGAGATGAAGAGGGTATGTTGGTGGTGACGATGGCGGCCAATTCCTTTGAGCTTTCTTCATCTTCTGTTGGGGGGATGACCCCCGGTATGCCAAAGGCATGCCAAACCGGATGGTTTGAGCCATCAAGATACCGGTTTAATGTTCGTACCGGAACTTAAAGATAAGAACTTAGCTAAGTGGAGCTAAGCCGGTATCCCCAAGAGGGGTATACCGGAATCAGGTAAGAAGATACCGGACCTCCGGAAGAACGAGCAAGTCGGCAGGACTGGTCAAAGATTCTCTCCAGAGCTAGAAGACAAAGATGAGCTAAGCAAAGTAACTTTATACGAAGGGCTGACGATAAAGAGAAGGATGACGGTCAAAGAAGCCGGAGGACGTCGGCATCTCCGATTAAAGAGGACTCCGGTGTCTTCTATGATTAAAGTAGCTTTGTAAAGTAGTTTGTCTAGTCAAAGATGCCATTAGGGTTTCTTGCCCTGTAAGCCACCTCTCCCCTATATAAGGAGAGGGGCAGTCCTTCTTAGAAAGACGCGCGCATGAACACAGAAGAGCTGGTACTGAGAAACTTGTAGCTTCGTTGAGATCAATAAAGATGATGATCTAGAGCGAGTTCTTCCTTATGTCTTTCTTCTTCAACCTCTAGCCTTGGCTAAGTTCTTGAGGAAACCATCCGGAAGTTCATCCCATCTAATCACAAACCCTCCCCCGAATCCTCTTGCGTCCATTCGGCCCCAACTTAAGCCATCCTATGGCATCTGTCCGTTCACCACGACGACAGTTGGCGCCCACCGTGGGGCATGAAGTGGCGCATGCTGGAATACATATTCGAGCAGGAACATCCTCGAGTTCGCCGGCGAGCGGACAGTGTCTGCGCTCGTCCAGAGCTTCTACTCCATCGACTTCATCAACGACAACGCGGGCAGCTTCGCCAACGGCGGCATCTTCCCCAAGAACGGCCGCATCATCGAGTTCGGCAGCCACCGCGTCTACTTCGGCACCGTCCCCATGCGCCAGCGCCTCTCGCCGGTGCTGGTGGCACCGAACCCGCCAAGGTGGCTCTGTGCAGGCCGCGCCGCCGGCAGCGTCGAGGTGATGATGGCTGGCGTAACCGGCGCGGGCAAGGAGGTTGCGGACGAAGTTGCTGGTCGTGCGGCTGCGACCCGTGCGGCCAAGCCACCGCTGGAGCGCGACACCGGCGCGCCGGGAGCGTCTTCCGCACCACCGGCAACACCTCTTCAAGCGGCGATGAACGTGCGGCAGCGCCCATCGCGCGGAACATCGACCCGGCAACGGCTCGGGCGGAGGCCGGAGGCGCAGCGCGGAAGATACTCGAGAGCGGCAAGGACGTCGTCGGGCGCAGCGCGAGCTGAACCTAACCGTACGTGAGTATAACGCTGCCCATGACTTTGCTTCGTTAGCGCTCATGCTGCTAGGATACCGGAAAACCGGCTTAAAGCTCGCAATCTAGATCGGGATTTGCGTAAGGAAGTTCTTCTACCGGCAAGAGTACCTCACGCATCTGCTAGCATCGTAGAGAAACCTAAGTACGATGAGCCTGGATAAAACCATAAAAGCTGCTAAGGCTGCGGTAGATCCGTGTGACTCGCTTACCGGAGAAGCTCGGCAAAGCAACAAGAGCGTGTCGGAGAGCTGCTAGATATCGTAGAGCAGCGGAACGGCGAGGCACGTGGCTAAGCTGAACAAGGCTATAGCCTCGAAATCCGCGCGTTCAACAAAGAATGTCGGAAGCAAGTCCCATGGGCAGGCCTCGTCCCCCATCCGGACAGTAAGAAGAGAAAAAGAATTGAACGCACGGCGGATGAGCGTGTACGATCCGGTCCTTGCCGGTAAACAACAAGCCGGGCAACACGATGCCGGTAGAAAAAGCCAAGGGGCAGAGCGAGGCTACGCCAAGGAAGGCTATGCCGGAAACAATCATGCCGGTAGACATGAAACCGGGCAAAACTATCCGGCTGCAAGGGCAGCGTATGATGATGAGGAGATGCCTCCACCAAGGTACCGGCAGGCAAGGGCCGCGGCACCAGAACATTACGATGAAGCTGATTCAACAAGACTCACCGCTTACCGGAAACCTTTGGGAGAGCGGTTGGGAGAAAGAAACTTGCCGGAACGGGATGCGAGGCACCGTCTGGACAGAGTATACCTGTCGGAAATGATTGAGGCAGAGGGTCCTCCGGGTCCAAAGTGCTTTGGCCCAAGGATCATTAAAGAGCCACCTCCAGTTCGCAACTTTCAGTTGCCCCGTGACACCAAAACATACGATGACACCACTAAGCCGGAAGACTGGCTCGCGGATTACGTGACCGCGGTATACGTTGCTGGTGGCGGAGGAGTCATAGCTGGAGGAGGAAACCGGCGTTGGGCCGTGAGAATTGTGCCGACGTTCCTAGTAGGACCGGCAAGAATCTGGTTGAACAACTTGCCGGAAGGAAGCATAAATGGCTGGTTGGATTTTGAGGAAGCTTTTGTGAGTAACTTCGGCAAGCACTCTGCGTAGAGGCCAAACAGGCCTCGGCAGCTCGCTTTGTGCGTGCAGCGCCCGCAAGAAACAGATCGGGATTACCCGACCCGGTGGAACTCCACCGAAACTCTTGTGAAGGAGTGATAGAGGCACGAGGCCATCGCTTGGTTTAGCCAAGGATGCCGGCGAGGTTCGCCTTTGTGGCAAAGGCTGCGGAGGAACATGCCAACAACGGCGGCGGAGATGATGCGTGTGGCGGATAACTACGCGTTGGGAGACCCAATGCAACCGGCGATACAAGGCTGAGCCGGAACAATCAAACCCGCCTCAACAGCGAGTATCGGGACAACCGGAACAACAAAAGGAGGGAAGATTTCCCGGATCGAAGGTATGGCTCGCAGCAAGTTGCTGCTGTGCAGGAAAACTCTGATGCCAGCGGCAGCCAGAGGCAAAGAACCGGATCGCAGCCATGCGCTGGTCCTAAGAAACAGTGGGTCGAAAAGAAACCCTGGGGCCAGAAAAAGAACTGGCAAGAACCCGCAAAATACACCATGGAAGCTGCCATGGATCAACCTTGCCGGTGGCACACGCCGAATCCGGCTCACCCGTCGAACCACTTGACAAAAGATTGTACCTGGACCAAGTACTTGATGCAAAAGGGGGCGGTAAAAGACACCCAAGGGCAAGGAGGCAATGCAATGATGCCACCACCGGACATGCCGCGTCAGCAGCAGCTACCACCACCACCACCGCTTACTGGGGCAAACGCCTTACCGGTACACCCTCGACAAAACAGGCAGCAATATCGGCAAGTCAATCGGGTGGGAGAAGGCTACGGCCAACCACCTCCACCGACACCCTTGGGCCGGAACGTTTATAAGGACCCCGATGTGTGCTTGTGTCGTGTTCGTGACCGAGCCGACGGACAAGCAAAGCTTGCACCGTCGTTCCATGGAGGTGAACGCGGTGATGCCGGCAGTGCCAAAATACATGCCGTGGTCAGAGCAGGAACTCTCATGGTCATACCGGGATCATCCTAAAATCATGCCGAACCCGGGTGGCTACGCTCTCGTGGTGGACCCAATCATGAAAGGGCCCACGACTCGCGTCAAATTCAGCAAGGTGCTGATAGACAATGGGAGCAGCATAAACATAATGTACAAGCACACCATGCATACACTGGGCATAACAGAAAACATGCTTCAGCCAACGCACACGACGTTCCATGGAATCGTTCCGGGTTTGTCCTGCGCACCGGTTGGAAAAGTCTGGGTGGATGTGTCGTTTGGAGGACGTGACAATTGCCGGGTTGAAAACCTTGAGTTTGAGGTGGTGGACTTAGATAGTCCGTACCATGCATTGCTGGGGAGACCGGCACTGGCGGCCTTCATGGCCTCGACCCACACGGCGTATCTCAAGATGAAGATGCCGGCACCTCGTGGACCCTTGACTGTGGTGGGAAACTACAAGGTCTCACAGGAAACAGCATCTGCCGGGTCAAACCTAGCGGAATCGCTGGTAATCGCAGAGGAAAAAAGAAGGATGCAAACCGCGAGCTTGCGCCGGCTCAGTCCTCACGGTTGAGCTTAGCGGCAATGAGTGCAAGTCCGAGCGCTCCAGCGTTCAAACCGACAAAGGAAACAAAGGACATCGTCGTTGGACCCGGCTTTCCCCGAGCGTACCGTTCGTATCGGTGCCGGTCTCGGTGAGGCATAGGAAAGCGCGCTCGTCGGCTTCCTCCGTGAGAATCGGAATATCTTTGCCTGGTCTACTGATGACTTGGTAGGTGTTCCGAGGGAGCTGGCTGAGCACTCTCTAAACGTTCGGAAGGATGCCAAGCCGGTGCGACAACCATTGCGCCGGTTCGCTGAAGATAGGAAGAGGTGACGAAGATGCTAGTTGCCGGTTTCATCGTGGAGGTCACGCATACTGAGTGGCTGGCCAACCCGGTGATGGTCGAAAAGAAGAAGGACGAGAACTTGGAGGCAAAGGCTCCGAAGGTGTGGCGCATGTGCATCGACTACACCAACCTCAACATGGCTTGCCCAAGAGACCCTTTTCCTTTACCACGGATCGATCAAGTGATTGATTCCACTGCTGGGTGTGAGTTGTTGTCTTTCCTGGATGCGTACTCCGGTTTCCACCAAATCCCCTTGAAAAAGGAAGATCAAATAAAAGCTGCGTTCATTACCCCGCACGGGGCTTACTGCTATATCACTATGCCTTTTGGTTTGCGCAACGCCGGTGCAACGTACCTAGCGCCGTATGCAAAAATGCTTGTTTGATCAAATCGGAAAGAATGTGCAGGTGTATGTGGATGACATCGTGATAAAAACTAAGGTAAAAGATACCCTAATTGATGATATCCGGCAAACATTCGATAACCTAAGAAGGTTCCGGATGAAGCTCAATCCGGCAAAATGTACTTTCGGTGTCCCTGCCGGCAAGCTGCTGGGTTTCCTCGTCTCAAGCCGAGGCATTGAGGTCAATCCGGTAAAGATCCGGGCAATCGAGAGAATAACGGTACCGCAGGATCTGAAGGACATACAAAAGTTCACCGGAAGCTTAGCATCGCTAAGCCGGTTCATAAGCAGAGTTAGGAGAAAAGGCCTTGCCGCTATATGCTCTAATGAGAAAATCCGATAAATTCGTCTGGACCCCTCAGGCGGACGCAGCGTTCAAGGAGCTGAAAACGATGTTAGCTACCGCGCCAATATTGGCTTCGCCGTTGGAAAGAGAACCGATGTTGTTATACATAGCGGCAACCAACCGGGTCGTGAGTGTTGTTGTGGTAGTAGAAAGAGAAGAGGAAGGAAAAACCGTCCAGGAGGCCGGTATACTACCCGAGCGAGGTGCTCTCCCTCTCAAAGCAAAACTACCCGCACTTCCGAGAAAATGACCTATGGCGTGTTTATGGCCGCCACAAAGCTCAAGCACTACTTCGAGGAACATCCTATGAAGGTGGTGAGTGAAGCACCCATCTCCGATATCATGTGCAACAAGGACGCTAGCGGCAGGATTGCGAAATGGGCAATACGAGATATCACCGTATGTTCGGTGTACGAAAGAAGAGACGCCATCAAATCGCAAGCCTTAGCTGATTTTTTGGTCGATTGGGCGGAAATGCAATACAAGCCCCCGGATCAAAGGCTGGAATACTGGAAGATGCACTTTGATGGATCCAAGCTCAAGGAGGGTCTAGGTGCCGGTGTGGTGCTAACCTCACCAAAGGGAGATCATCTCCGGTATGTTTTACAAGTGCATTTCAGGGCATCAAACAATGTCGCCGAATATGAGGCCTTGATCCATGGGCTTAAGGTCGCAAAAGAAATCGGTGCACACCGGATCATTTGCTATGGAGATTCAGACCTTGTGGTGCAGCAGTGTTCCGGGGCTGGGACGCAAAAGATGCCAACATGGCTTCGTACCGGTTTCACGTGCAAAAGATTGCCGGCTTCTTCGAAGGCTGTGAATTTCACCATGTACCGCGTGCGGAAAATGAAGGCTGCGGATGCTTTGTCCAAGCTAGGCTCATCCCGACAAGAAATTCCTTCCGGAATAGCCTTGGCACACCGAGAGTACCATCAATCAAGCCAAGTCCGAGTCGGAATCAATTTTTGTACCGGAGTCACACATTGTACCAATGGATATCGACGAAGGAAACCCGGGGACTGTTCCGGTAAGCTCGGGGACTGTTCCGGTAAGATCGACCGCTGCCGCGCCGGTACCGGAAGAAACAATGCTGGTGGATAGCATGGACATAGACGTACCGGTATTCCTAGTTCGGGAGACTCCGTCATGGGTTAAACCTATTAAGGAATTCCTGGTTAACGGCACCTTGCCGGTTGACGAAGATGAATCAAGGAGGATTCAAAGGAGGTCCAAGGCTTACACCATCATCAATGGCGAGATGTACAAGAGAAGTGTTACCGGTGTCCTCCAAAGATGTGTGGAACCGGAAGAAGGAAAGGAAATGCTCGAGGAGATTCACCGAGGAGAGTGTGGACATCACGCTTCCTCAAGGGCGCTGGTAGCAAAGGTGTTCCGGCATGGGTTCTATTGGCCAACAGCTTTGGAAAATGCGGAGGATATGGTAAGAAAATGCAATGGGTGCCAGAGGTACGCCAAGCAAAACCATACCCCAGCCTCCGGCTTGAAAACAATACCATTGACTTGGCCGTTTGCAGTTTGGTGCCTAGACATGGTTGGCCCATTCAAAACGAGCAAGGGGAAACATGACCCATATTTTGGTTATGGTGGACAAATTCACCAAGTGGCTAGAAGTCAAACCCATCGCAAAGTGTGATGGGCGCACAGCGGTTAAATTCTTGAAAGATGTCATTTTGCGGTATGGATACCCACATAGCATCATCACTGACAATGGCACAAACTTTGCTCAAGGTGAGTTCAAAAGGTTTTGTGAGGACAAGAATATCCGGTTGGATTTGTGTTCGGTCGCACACCCACAAGGCAATGGCCAAGTGGAAAGAACAAACGCTTTGGTGCTTTCCGGTATCAAACCGAGACTCATCGATGCGGTGGAAAAATCGCCGGGGTGTTGGCTCGATGAGCTACCATCGATCTTTGTGGAGCCTAAGGACTACTCCAAACCGGTCTACCGGGTATACTCCATTCTTCATGGTTTATGGAGCAGAAGCGGTCATACCAACCGACATTCTCCACGATTCACCAAGGGTGCAACTCTATAACGAGGAAGAGGTAAAGGAAGCTCGAGAGAACGATGTGGACTTGCTAGAAGAAGCAAGAGAGCTGGCCTTGGCAAGAACAGCCATTTACCAGCAGAGACCTCGGACGCTATCACAGCCGGAAGGTTAACCCGAGAGTGTTCCGGGAAGGGGACTCGGTGCTACGCCCGGTGCAGCGCAGCGAAGGCAGGCACAAGCTTTCCCCGCCGTGGGAAGGGCCTTTCATTGTGAGCAAGGCTCTCCACAATGATGCCTACTACCTGATTGATGCACAGGAATGGAAGAAAGGAAAGGCGGACAGGTCCGGAGAGGAGACCAAGCGTCCATGGAATGTAGCCTTGTTGCGTCCTTTCTACTCTTGAAGTTGTGGTGTAAGAAGTCCTTTTTGTACCTTACTTGCTATGAATAAAGATGTCAGAACCTCGAATGAATCTCGGGGACTACCCCACTAAGGTTGCATGTAACTTGTCTATTTTTTCAGTTTACCGGTTGCTTATTGAACGTTTTTTCTTTCCGGTTTAGTAGTGTGCTAAACCCTACCGGAGTCTTCGACTCGTTGCTGTCCGCAAACCGGCTTCATGGCAAGCAAGATAAACCGGTAGGGGATAAGCACATGAACTGCGAAGAGGAGGAGCGGGAAAGAACAATCCGGAAAAGTTTAACTAACCCAGGTTATGCCGGTTTTTTGCAAAAATTTCGAGTTATTTCTAAGTTCAAGGAGATGCTTGTTTTGGAGAAAGAACCTTGTTCTCATACGCCAAAGAACGCCCAGAGAAGGCAGGCAGAGCCAAGGCAAAAGAACCAAGTATGCATCGAATTGGATGCAGAAACGATCTGGAAATCTTTGCAGTACAGGATAAAAGCAAAACCATGAGCAAATGTGCTAGAGCAAACATAAGATAATTAACACCGGTATAACATACCGGCATAAACTGTTGTGCCACAACCAAAAGCAGGTTTAAAGTTTTACATCATAAACCCCGGCATCCGGGGTGGAATTTAACGAGTTTTACGGTGAGGCAAGCAGGGGCAGGTAACACTTGCGATAGTTCAGGCAGCAGGGGCGTCAGGCGGAGCAGCGCCGGTCTCAGGGGCTTCATGGCGAGCAGGGCTGGCTTCAGGAGCTTCCGGCGGCGCGTCCTCGACATCCTCATCCTCATCTCCCTCTTCTTCTTCCTCATCAAGGAGGTAATCCGTGACACCAGGAGGGGGAGGGATGAAGGTGCGGACATCGGCGTACTCGGCAAGCCGGTAGGCCCGATCTTGCCGCTTCGCGGTAAGAGCGGGGTCCACGTCCGTGGAAGCACCTTCGCGTACGCCTTGGAGCGCGTCCAGATCCAGCTCCGGAATACCGGAGCACGCGGAGCGCAGCGCAACATCGGCACCGGCGCGAGCCGCAGAGCACGCGCCACTCGCGGATCCGCGGTCCTGCCTCCTTAAGCCGGTTGGCGGTGAGGGTCATGTTAGCCGGCATGGCCTCCCCAGGCCACAGCACTTTGAAGAGGTGGATGGCGACGTCCGGAAGGTCGACAAGAAGCCGGTCCACGGAACGCATATGTTGAACACGAGCGAGAGGGCGACTAGATAGTCGTACCCATCCCAATGCGCGTCCATGTTGGGAAATTCCCGCGCCACGCGATCCTCCATCACCTTCTTCACGGCATGTGCCTGGGAGTCCGGGAAGTGTTCTACGAGAAGAAAGGCAGAAAATAAGCTTAAGATACCGGAAAACGGTCTGCCGAAAGGAAAAGAAACTCGGATGCATTTTCGGAAAGTAAAGCTTATAGGCGAAAGAAGGGACAAAACAAAGACTTACGGAGACACAGTGCGTCAATCTGCATAATCAGCCGATCATATTCCTTATGATCAGTGGTCATGACCTCAATAAGGTGCTCCGCAGCCTTCCGCGCCTTCCTCTCTTCCTCCAGCTCTGTCATCGGCACGGCGTTGGAGTTCGAGGAATCCTCCACGACCTCGCCGCCCTAGCCTCGGCTGCGGCCTTGGCGTCCTTCGAGGTCTTGCTCATGTTGGAGCCGGGCCTGCATAGCCTGCTCCTTAAGCTCTTGGAAGCTAGTTTTACGGCGTCAAGGGCCTCTGCTGCTGCCGGATGAGCTGCTCTTTTTCGCCTACACAACGGAAGGAAGAGTGTCAGTAAAGCAGTAGTGATGGATAAGGAAACAACGGATTAACCGGAAAAGCAAAAACGATACCTTGGAGGGCGGCAACCTGGACCCTGAGGGCTTCAAGCGAGGCTTCCGGAACAGTTGTTATGCGAAAAGCTAGTAAATAACAAAGAAAGAAGAAAACTTCTCGGTAAAAAGACGTCGGAAGAAGAAAAAGAAAACAAACCTTGGCAATGGCTATGGGCCTCAGCGAGATCCCGGTGCTCCCACAGAAGCTCCTCAAAGAGCAGCTTCCGGGCATCAGCGGTGCTCTGTTCAAAGGAAGATGATTATGAGAAAGGGAAAATAAGAACAAAGTTCTTAACCCGAAACTCGGGGACTGGCAATGCCGGTTTGCGCGTTTCTAAGTAAAGTTTAGCGCTAAGAACAAAGTTCTTAACCCGAAACTCGGGGACTGGCAATGCCGGTTTGCGCGTTTCTAAGTAAAGTTTAGCGCTAAGAACAAAGTTCTTAACCCGAAACTCGGGGACTCGGCAATGCCGGTTTGCGCGTTTCTAAGTAAAGTTTAGCGCTAAGAACAAAGTTCTTAACCCGAAACTCGGGGACCGGCAATGCCGGTTTGCGCGTTTCTAAGTAAAGTTTAGCGCTAAGAACAAAGTTCTTAACCCGAAACTCGGGGACTGGCAATGCCGGTTTGCGCGTTTCTAAGTAAAGTTTAGCGCTAAGAACAAAGTTCTTAACCCCAAACTCGGGGACTGGGAGGATAGACAAGATCCGGAAAGAAACAAACCAGCATCAGCAAAAATTACTTTGAAATTGGAGAAACTTACCACGACATTGCTGGTGGCGTCGTACCAGGCACTGTCAAACTCCTTCACGGCTCGCTTGAGTCGCATGAAGTGTTCTTCAGTGGACCGCGGCCCAGCCGGATCCGGCGCCGGAAGGCGGTCCTTCCCCAAGCCCTTCGTGGCGGTGGAGATGTCCGCCGCGTTCCATTTCTCGGCGTAAGGGAGAAGGTGCCCCAGCTCCTTGCCCTCGCGCTTGAGCTCGACAATCCGGCCGAGGAGGCCGGAAGGTTTCTCCGACACCGCGGCGGCGGCGGGCCCGACATGCAGCACCAAGGACCGCGAGCCGCTGAGCGCCTCCACGGCCTTTCCGCGCGACTCCCCCGGCTTGAGGCGCTTAATGGTCTTGGGGGCTGCCGGCGGCGGCATCGGCGTAGTTGCGAGGGGTCCCTGGCTCGGCGGAGGAGTTGGCGTCGCCTCGGGGACGAGGAGTTTCCGGCGGAGGAATTGGCGTGGCGTCGGGCGCCGCAGCTTACGGTGTTGAGGTGGAGGATGCCGGCGCGGAAGTTTCCGGCACGGCCTTGGAGGGGAAGAGCGCGAACTCTTCTTCTTCTTCTTTTCTTTTTGGACGGAAGGAACCAAAGGTTCCGACCTCCCGGCAGCTTCTTCATCGGCGCCGATGTTGCCGGGCGCGGGTATCTTGGGTCTCCGGAGGGAGGTAAGGTCCTCCTCCGCGCGGTGGTCGGGAGATTTGGGGGCCGCACGCCCCGAGCTTGTGGTGCCCCCGGAGGCGAGGCAGAGATGTTCGCCGGCACCGGGTGGTGTCGGGCTTGAGCGAGGAGGAGGAGTTGAGACCCCGGCGGAGCCGGCGAGTTCTCGGACCCGGACCCAAGCTTGAGCGCGAGGGCTGAAAAAGAGGAAAAGAGAGAATTGGAAAAAGTAACCGGAAAAGAACTAGGCACAACGAAACGAGAAAAGCGAAGAAACAGGGCTTACCGGAGGAAGTGGGCATCTGTTTGTTCTTGTAGCGCCTCGTGCCAACTTGCTTCCCGGATAAAGGCTCGGTCCGGAAGCGTTTGGCCGGAGGCTCTTGGCTTGGCCCGGCACCCGACGCCGGGGTCTTGTTCTTCTTAAGCCGGTTGGCGGTGAGGGTCATGTTAGCCGGCATGGCCTCCCCAGGCCACAGCACTTTGAAGAGGTGGATGGCGACGTCCGGAAGGTCGACAAGAAGCCGGTCCACGGAACGCATATGTTGAACACGAGCAGAGAGGGCGACTAGATAGTCGTACCCATCCCAATGCGCGTCCATGTTGGGAAATTCCCGCGCCACGCGATCCTCCATCACCTTCTTCACAGCATGTGCCTGGGAGTCCGGGAAGTGTTCTACGAGAAGAAAGGCAGAAAATAAGCTTAAGATACCGGAAAACGGTCTGCCGAAAGGAAAAGAAACTCGGATGCATTTTCGGAAAGTAAAGCTTATAGGCGAAAGAAGGGACAAAACAAAGACTTACGGAGACACAGTGCGTCAATCTGCATAATCAGCCGATCATATTCCTTATGATCAGTGGTCATGACCTCAATAAGGTGCTCCGCAGCCTTCCGCGCCTTCCTCTCTTCCTCCAGCTCTGTCATCAGCACGGCGTTGGAGTTCGAGGAATCCTCCACGACCTCTGCCAGCCTAGCCTCGGCTGCGGCCTTGGCGTCCTTCAGGTCTTGCTCATGTTGGAGCCGGGCCTGCATAGCCTGCTCCTTAAGCTCTTGGAAGCTAGTTTTCTGGGCGTCAAGGGCCTCCTGCTGCTGCCGGATGAGCTGCTCTTTTTCGCCTACACAACGGAAGGAAGAGTGTCAGTAAAGCAGTAGTGATGGATAAGGAAACAACGGATTAACCGGAAAAGCAAAAACGATACCTTGGAGGGCGGCAACCTGGACCTTGAGGGCTTCAAGCGAGGCTTCCGGAACAGCTGTTATGCGAAAAGCTAGTAAATAACAAAGAAAGAAGAAAACTTCTCGGTAAAAAGATGTCGGAAGAAGAAAAAGAAAACAAACCTTGGCAATGGCTATGGGCCTCAGCGAGATCCCGGTGCTCCCACAGAAGCTCCTCAAAGAGCAGCTTCCGGGCATCAGCGGTGCTCTGTTCAAAGGAAGATGATTATGAGAAAGGGAAAATAAGAACAAAGTTCTTAACCCAAAACTCGGGGACTGGCAATGCCGGTTTGCGCGTTTCTAAGTAAAGTTTAGCGCTAAGAACAAAGTTCTTAACCCGAAACTCGGGGACCGGCAATGCCGGTTTGCGCGTTTCTAAGTAAAGTTTAGCGCTAAGAACAAAGTTCTTAACCCGAAACTCGGGGACTGGCAATGCCGGTTTGCGCGTTTCTAAGTAAAGTTTAGCGCTAAGAACAAAGTTCTTAACCCGAAACTCGGGGACTGGCAATGCCGGTTTGCGCGTTTCTAAGTAAAGTTTAGCGCTAAGAACAAAGTTCTTAACCCGAAACTCGGGGACTGGCAATGCTGGTTTGCGCGTTTCTAAGTAAAGTTTAGCGCTAAGAACAAAGTTCTTAACCCCAAACTCGGGGACTGGGAGGATAGACAAGATCCGGAAAGAAACAAACCGACATCAGCAAAAATTACTTTGAAATTGGAGAAACTTACCACGACATTGCTGGTGGCGTCGTACCGAGCACTCGGTCAAACTCCTTCACGGCTCGCTTGAGTCGCATGAAGTGTTCTTCGTGGACCGCGGCCCAGCCGGATCCGGCGCCGGAAGGCGGTCCTTCCCCAAGCCCTTCGTGGCGGTGGGAGATGTCCGCCGCGTTCCATTTCTCGGCGTAAGGGAGAAGGTGCCCCAGCTCCTTGCCCTCGCGCTTGAGCTCGACAATCCGGCCGAGGAGGCCGGAAGGTTTCTCCGACACCGCGGCGGCGGCGGGCCCGACATGCAGCACCAAGGACCGCGAGCCGCTGAGCGCCTCCACGGCCTTTCCGCGCGACTCCCCCGGCTTGAGGCGCTTAATGGTCTTGGGGGCTGCCGGCGGCGGCATCGGCGTAGTTGCGAGGGGTCCCTGGCTCGGCGGAGGAGTTGGCGTCGCCTCAGGGACAGGAGTTTCCGGCGGAGGAATTGGCGTGGCGTCAGGCGCCGCAGCTTCTGGTGTTGAGGTGGAGGATGCCGGCGCGGAAGTTTCCGGCACGGCCTTGGAGGGGGAAGAGCGCGAACTCTTCTTCTTCTTCTTTTCTTTTTGGACGGAAGGAACCAAAGGTTCCGACCGCCCGGCAGCTTCTTCATCGGCGCCGATGTTGCTGGCGCCGGTATCTTGGGTCTCTGGAGGGGAGGTAAGGTCCTCCTCCGCGCGGTGGTCAGGAGATTTGGGGGCCGCACGCCCCGAACTTGTGGTGCCCCCCGGAGGGGAGGCAGAGATGTTGCCGGCACCAGGTGGTGTCGGGCTTGAGCGAGGAGGAGGAGTTGAGACCCCAGCGGAGCCGGCAGAGTTCTCAGACCTGGACCCAAGCTTGAGCGCAGGGCTGAAAAAGAGGAAAAGAGAGAATTGGAAAAAGTAACCGGAAAAGAACTAGGCACAACGAAACGAGAAAAGCGAAGAAACAGGGCTTACCCGGAGGAAGTGGGCATCTGTTTGTTCTTGTAGCGCCTCGTGCCAACTTGCTTCCCGGATAAAGGCTCGGTCCGGAAGCGTTTGGCCGGAGGCTCTTGGCTTGGCCCGGCACCCGACGCCGGGGTCTTGTTCTTCTTGCCCCCGACAACAAGGTTGTCCCAGAACTCTCGGCCAACCTCGGCCTGTATCGGGGTGGCGTGCTCGTGGATCTGCGGGTTGATGTTGGTTGAGGAAAGATCTACAGAGGAACAACGACGGTAAAGTATGAGAGGACAAATAAAGAAGCTACCTCAAGCATGGTCAGGTCGTCGGACGAACCAGCGGGTTCCGGCGGAGACCTGCCGAGGCGCGAGGCTGCGGTCTTGCCCATCTTCAGATCCTTCCAGAAGATGACGGGGTCGGGGTCGAACTTGTCCAAACCTCGCTTATGGGCAGGGCCTCGTCGGTCAGATAAGATGCCGGGGAAACGGTCCTTGGCCTGAAAGAACAAGAAAGATAGAAAGAGGTTAATCGCAATGCGAAAGTTACCGGAACACCGACCCGAGTTGCGTAATTTCTTACATCTTGGGTCGGGGGGTTAGTGGAACTGAGAGGCCGAAGGCCCCATTCCCGCTCCTCCCGGCATGGCGGTCCGGCAAATCTGGCCGGCCTTGAGGACAACGTCCTTCTTGCTAGGGGAATTCCGGTGATCTTTGTAGGATCACCGGGACCGTACATCTCGCTCATCTTGTGCATGCGGCGCTTGAGCGGAAGCACCCGGCGCGAAATAAAGGCGCGGATGATATCATCGGAGCAGATGTTGGTGTCCTTCATCAGTTGCCTCATAAAGCGTATAATCCGGTTGGTCTCAATATGAGAGTCCTTCGGATTGTAGCTCCAGTTGGCCCTCGTGGGTGGCGCCAGATTGAAGGGCGGCAAGTTGATAAGGTCCGGCGCACCCTTGTTCTTCACATAGAAAAAGGTCCCTTGCCATAGCCGGCATGACTCGAGATCGGAGAACTTAAAAAAGGGGCTCCCCTGACGGGAACCGATGATGCAAGACCCGCATTGAACGGGGGGTTTGGGTTTAGGAATATCCTTGCCCTGAACGGAATTGATCCGAAGAGCAAAGAAGCGGGCGAACGTCTCACGAGTGGGACGAATGCCGATGTAAGCCTCCATGAAGGTGGCGTAGCAAGAGAGGTAGAAAATGGCATTGCCAGGAAGGTGATGAGGTTGAAGTTCGTAGAAATCAAGGAAACGCCGAAAGAAATCGGAGGCAGGAAGGCCGAAGCCGCGCTCAAAGTGAGCAAGGAAAACAACTCGTTCACCGGGTTCGGGCACCGGTTTGATTTCGTCGCGAGGAAGCCGGCAGGTCACTCCTTCCGGAATCCTCCTGGACCGGTATAACCAGTCAATCTCGAACTTAGTGACGTTGGAGCCCATCCAGGCCCCACGGGTGATACCGGATGAATCCATACCGGAACCTTCACTAGAGCTACCGGATGCACGATTGCTACCGGAGGCATGATTGCTACCGGACTCAGCATCCATCTGAGCAAGATCAGCGGTAAGCCCGTCGGAAGATCTGCTACACCGGTTGGCAGAGGAAGAGGCAGAAGAAGAAGTAGAGGACTCCGTACTAGACATGGAATTCGGCAAGGAGAAACAAGAATCCCACAATATACCCCCGCGTGAAGATCTACGAAAGAGAGAAAAAGCAAGAAAAAGAAGAAGTAAATACACTACCGAGTCGAGATCTAGAAAGCAAGCAAAAGAGGAGTGAATCCAGATTAGGCCTAACCTGAGGCGGCGGAGTAGATGAGGAAGAGGTTCGCCGGAGGAGCGACGAGCCAAAAGCCGGCGAGGTAGTCCGTCGGCGGCGAGGCGAGAAGAAGCTCGAAGAAGCACCAATGTCGCGGCGGGGGTAGAGGCGCTGCAGAAGCTCTTTGCGCGACGAAGTCTGGCGGCGTCCGGCGAAGCGAGATCGAAGGTTCGCCGGGCGGCGGAGCTCGGGCGGCGAAACGCAGCGGCGGAGGCGGCGAGAGCGAAAGCTACTCGTGCGCTAGGAGGTGGAGAATGCGAGAAAAGGAAGAAGGAGGGGTGGTTTCCCCTTATAAAAGAAGAGGGAGGTGTGGGTCGAAACCGCTGGGCCTCGACGGTTGGGGTCGTGGGCCGCGACGGTTCACTCCACGAGCCACCACGTGGCACGGTGATACACGCGAAGAAATAATAAGCCACAGGGAGGTACCCACGGATCCAGTGAAGCGGTTGGGATTCGCTGTGAGGCAGTTAATGCGCGCGCAGGAGTCGAAGGGAAGTGACCCCTGACACTGGCGCGTCGATCCACGGTGCGCATGTCGCCGACGGAGCGCGGGCCCGAGATATTCTCGACGTCGCCGAGGAAGTGTTTAATGACTAAGATGCCGGAGGATAAGACACCGGATAATGCCTTAAGGAGAAGAGATAGCGATGATCTGGGTAAAGATGCCGGATCCAAGCCTGAGGCCGGATAGATTAAACCGGTATCCTAAAAAAAGGAAAGAACCTGGCATGGTCTGTTGGATAGGATCCGCCGGACTATACCAGACTTCGGGGACTAATGTTGGGGGGATGACCCCGGTATGCCAAAGGCATGCCAAACCGGATGGTTTGAGCCATCAAGATACCGGTTTAATGTTCGTACCGGAACTTAAAGATAAGAACTTAGCTAAGTGGAGCTAAGCCGGTATCCCCAAGAGGGGTATACCGGAATCAGGTAAGAAGATACCGGACCTCCGGAAGAACGAGCAAGTCGGCAGGACTGGTCAAAGATTCTCTCCAGAGCTAGAAGACAAAGATGAGCTAAGCAAAGTAACTTTATACGAAGGGCTGACGATAAAGAGAAGGATGACGGTCAAAGAAGCCGGAGGACGTCAGCATCTCTGATTAAAGAGGACTCCGGTGTCTTCTATGATTAAAGTAGCTTTGTAAAGTAGTTTGTCTAGTCAAAGATGCCATTAGGGTTTCTTGCCCTGTAAGCCACCTCTCCCCTATATAAGGAGAGGGGGCAGCCCTTCTTACGGAGAGACGCGCATGAACACGAGAAGAACTTGTACTTGAGAAACTTGTAGCCTGTTGAGATCAATAAAGATGATGATCTAGAGCGAGTTCTTCCTTATGTCTTTCTTCTTCAACCTCTAGCCTTGGCTAAGTTCTTGAGGAAACCATCCGGAAGTTCATCCCATCTAATCACAAACCCTCCCCCGAATCCTCTTGCGTCCATTCGGCCCCAACTTAAGCCATCCTATGGCATCTGTCCGTTCACCACGACGACATCTTCATCACCACTAGAACTTTCAACTTCATCGGAAGAATATTCTTCCCTTGTTACTAGCAGAACTCTTGAGGGCCTCTTGCCCTTCTTGGTCTTGTTGTTGTAGAACTTCTTGTTGGGGGCTTTTGAATATTTGCCCTTTGTGTCTTTGCTCTTGTCCTTGGGAATGAGCCTCCCATTATGAAGCTCTCTATTCTCATAGGGGCATTCGGCAATGAAGTGGCGCTTGTCATCACAATTGTAGCATGATCTTTTCTTTGGACCAAAGCTAGTGAACCCACTTTTGTTGTTCCTCTTGATGTTGTCTTCCTTGGCCTTGGAGGGATCAACCCAAAAGGATTTTGCATGGAAGGCCATGTGATCATGGTAGTGGCATTGCAAATCTTCCGGATAGGACATACTCCAAGATGCCCTATAAGATTCTTGAGGAATCACTTCTTCAACGGAGTTGACCACCAAGGCAAGGTTGGAACCTTTTGCCATCCCAAGAGCACGATTGCGAGAATCATGAGAGGTTTCCTCAAGCACCTTGAGAGCTTGCATCTCGTGCACGACTTGTTGAGAGGTGAGAGAGGAATAGCATTCCCTCCCCACAAGAGTCTTGACATCAATGGGTACAAATGGCATCATGCATTCAATGTACTTCTCCTTGATCCAAGTGTCATTGATGTGGGTGGCACCAATAAGCCGGAAGGCATCGGCAACGGTGAGAAGTCTTCCATACATGACTTCATGATCTTCATCCGGTAGCCTCATGAACCCTTCGGCTTTATTCTTAAGAGCATTATACTTGTTCCTCCTTGTGCTCTCACTTCCAATGCAACTAGCGGCCAAGCCATCCCAAGCTTCCTTGGCGGTGGTGTAGTTCCGGACACGATGCAATTCCGGTGTCCCCACACTAGTTTGAATCATGTGTAAGGCGGTGTTGTTGAGTTGACTATCAATCGCTTCTCTTCTAGTCAACTTGTCGGGGTTGTATGGCTTGAAGCCCTCCAAGATGATTCTCCATAGTTCATTGGAGGCACTACAAACATGAGAGCGGAACTCAAATTGCCAAGTATCGAAATTATCAATAGAAAACTTAGGTGGGTCGCCACGAATGTTCAAATGGGGATGGGGAACCGGTATATCGGGAGATAGGAAAGGTGGAGCTACTCGATTGTAGCTTTCACCTCCACTAGTTCCCCTAGGAGATGTGATAGTGTTTAAGTTATCACCTTCCACGGGTTTGGTAGATGAGGGTAAGTCCGAAGCATCTCCCTCATCTAACGCACCCGTGTCTTTTACCTCTACACTAGGAGCCTTGGGAAGGGCCGGAGCCAAAAGCTCGGCAATCATCTTTTTCATGCTTTCCATTTGGGCTTCCATGGAGGACTTCAACGAATTGAAGTCTTCCATGGAGACCGTCTTGGTGGCCTCTTCCGTGGGATCCTCGTTCGGCATACTCTTAGGCGGTTAAGCCCGAAATAAGAGCCGAGGCTCTGATACCAATTGAAAGGATCGTATGCCGCACCTAGAGGGGGGGGGGGGGTGAATAGGTGCTAACCAATTTTTAGTTCTTTTTCAACTTAGGCTTGGCACAAAGGTAAATTCTCTAGATATGCAACTAAGTGAATATACCTATATGACAAGGATATCAACTAAGCAAGATATAGCTACGCAATAGGAGATAGAGTGGGATAGAGGTAACCGAGAGTGGAGCACGCGATGACACGGAGATGATTCCCGTAGTTCCCTTCCTTTGCAAGAAGGTACGTCTACGTTTGGAGGAGTGTGGTTGCTACGCAAGCCAAACCAACAGCCACGAAGGCTTCACTCGGATCTCCCGTGAGCAACGCCACGAAGGCCTAGCCCACTTCCACTAAGGGATTACCTCGAGGCGGAAACCGGGCCTTTACAAAGTTCTTGGGGCACACATCCACAACCAAATTGGAGGCTCCCAAATCTGTAACAATACAACAATCAACAACAACACATCAACAACAAATCAACTAGGGAACCAAATAGGAACACTAGCATGAGATCCCTCAAACAAGTGAGGGGGAAATGAAGAACGCTTCGGTGAGGATGTAGATCGGTGTCTTCTCCTTCGAATCTCCAAAGATCAAGAGCTTTGGTTGGGGGAGGAAGGAGATCTTGCAAATCTTGTGTTCTTGAGGTGGCTCTAATGGTGGTGAAGCTTGGCAGATTTTTCTTGCAATGATTGAGCAACTTGTCCCTTTGGAGAAGAAAGCTATTTATATGGGTGGAGCTTTCGGATATGACCGTTGGGGACGAATTTCACTTACACGGAAGTTCGGCCGGGATGGCCGGAAGTTCCGGCTTCCACCGGAAGTACCGGCCATTTGGGCCGGAACTTCCGCTTCGATAAATTTCCTGCAAAGCAAAAGAAGGGGCGGAACTTGGGCGGAACTTCCGGTGACCGGAAGTTCCGCCAAGTTCGGCCAAGTTCCGAATTGCCCGAAAACCTTACTCGGACTATACTTGAGCCACAAATCCGCATTTCCGGAACTTGCCGGAAGTTGGGCGGAAGTTCCGCCGACCGGAACTTCCGGCCAACTTCGCCGGAACTTCCGATCGGGAAGAAAGGAGCCGTGGCCAAACCGCGCCGAGGAGCTTCGCTGAAAAAGCCGGGCGGAACTTCCGCCTGCTGGGGCCGGAACTTCCGCCGATCACGTAAAAAGCTGCGAACTTCGAACAGCTAAAGCAATTCACCGATCCAACATAATTTTTGATAGCTTGTACCTGTCTACATCAACACACATAAAAATATACATAGTGTTGACGTCAAACACACAAAACCCAAAAGGGCGGGAAATGTTCTTTCACTTTCATTCCTGAATATTTTTCCATTCCTCACTAACCAGATATTCCAGCAGGCTGTTATCATAACCTCCATGAAAAAAGGTTTTCCAAAACTTCTTCTTGCCACATTCAGAACTTCCTGCATACTATCATTAGACTGCCAGGTGATCTGAAGATAGTTCCAGACTCTCACACTGTAATTGCATTCAAAAAATAGATGTGCCCTATCTCCATACTTTCGACCAAGACAAAGTTCACAATGCTTGTCATCTGTTACTCTCCAGTTCCTCCTCTGCAACAGATCTCGTGTATTTAGTCTGTCAGACAAAAGTAACCAAGCAAACATTTTCAGCTTCATCATGCAAGTCGATTTCCAGATCCATCCATACATAATATCCACTTTAATGTGAGCAAACGTCATATCATAAAAGTTTGCCGCAGTATATTTATCACCCCAAGTATAAGTCCAAACATCATGTTGTTCAAAGGGGACATTACTTTGCATAATAAGCTGCAATTGTTGCAACCCCTGAAATGCCCTCTGAGAAAATGGTAAATAGAACACTGAAGTAAGATCCTCCACATTGAACACTGCAACAGCCGACATTTGATCATTCAACACATAAGAGCATAGCCTTGGAAATCTTTTACTCAGTGGCCTACTCTGCCCCTCCAACATCCAGTTATCATGCCAGAAAAGAAAAGAAAGTCCATTCCCTAACTTGACTGCAGCCACTGCTCTAAAGTTGTCCAGCAGTTTAAGCACATCTCTCCACAAAAATGATCCACGTAACTGTTCAGCATGTGGAACTTTGATATCACAGTGATTGTAGAATTTATCAAGGAATTTTATCAGCAAAGCAGCATTTTTCTTCTGGAAATCCACAATTCCCAGCCCACGACTTTTCTTTGGCTTACATATCATATCCCATGCAACCAGAGATTGCTTTGGTTCATTGATGACCCACAAGTATAGGGGGTGTATCGTAGTACTTTCAATAAATAAGAGTGTCGAACCCAACGAGGAGCAGAGGTGTTGACAAGCAGTTTCGATGAAGGATTCACTGTAAATGCTCACG